>NC_057810.1:187943447-187988327 GCF_018294505.1 Triticum aestivum | reverse complement strand
CCTGCATTAATTTTCATGCCATGTTCGACCTATTGTATCTCTGCATCTGTAGCTCCGTTTCGTGCGTGTAATATGTCCAATTGTTCATCTCAACTAGTACATCATTTTATTCCATTGCATCATATTCATTTGAGGTCATATTGATGCCTGAATCATCGTTGTAAGAGTGCTTCATGATGTTTTCTGTTGTCTGTTATCAGAACGAGCTCTTTTGTCATTTTTGCCATGATTGATGTGTGCATCCTATGAGGTTGATGTCTACATGTGTTTTGAACTATGCCATGTCTTCTTTACAGTGGTGCTTACCATGTATTTTTGTGATCAATGTGGTGACTAGCACAAGCATGCAAACTAGGCATCGTGATGTTGCTGATTTTAGTCCCTGTTCTGCTGTTATTTTGATGCCATGTAAACATGATGCTACAGAGTGATCCATGCATATTTTGAGATACTTCAGTCATGGTGTTTTGAACAATAGGTTATTGTCTATCCATTCATGCCCTTGGTTGCAATTATGGAGTATTCTAGCATGTCATTTTTGTGCTCTACTTTTGCTTCAAAATGTTTCCTGGCAGATTGTTTACGTGTTATTCAATTTGGCCAAGGTTACTATAGTTGATCCTTGCATGCTATGGACTTGTTCTTGCCTTGGTTGGTTACATAAACATGTCTTCTTGATGATGCTATGCTTATCTTGTCATGCAATGACTTGTGGTGAGTGAATCGAGCTTGTTAAGTAGTGAACTCGCTGTTGCTATTTTGCTAGGCTGAATCTATTATTTCGTGATGCGATGTAAACCTGCTTCCACAAATCATTCTATGCATAATCTGGAGATGTTCTATAAACATGTTTTGATCTACATGTCATCCTCTATCCATCCATGCCCCTGGTTGCATTTATAGCTTGCTGTGGCTTGTTCATATCTTGCTCCAAAGTTGCTTGATAAAGTTGCTGTCAGCCTGTTAACATTAAGTTCAGTTGTTTACATGTGTTTTGCTAGTGATCCATGCACCCTATGACCTTGATCTTGCAATGCTTAGCTTCACAAACATGTCTTCTTACTGCTGGGTGCCTTGCCATGCCATGTAATGTTCTGTAGTGAGTTGCACAATCTCACCAACATGCCTTCATAATTATGTTCCTGCCATGTATGAATCTGTAATATAACTTGCCATATTTACGTGGGTGCCATCATATTTTCTGATCCTTTTTGGCTTATGGTCAGTAAGGGTCTTTTGATCTATGCATTTAGTAGATTCATTCCATGCCTTTGTTTGCCATGATAAGTTCATGTAAGATGTTGTTTGATAGCTCTAAACATTGCATCGTGATGTTATTTTCTGCAAAGTCTGAAATTGTTATAACTTGCAATCTTACCATGTGCGTTTGAGCATGTTCTAGTGATTTCTAGAGATAGCTCAGTGTTCATGTTTTGTAATGCTTTACCTGTACTTCATGCCCATGCCTTTTGTTATCATGTTGGGGTGCTGTAGCATGTTGTTTTGATGATTGCAATATGCCTAGTTGCTGTTTTGGACAGCTTGTCCTTTAAACTTGTATATAGTGTGTGTGTTGAACCGTTGCTCCGTTTTGAGTGTGCTCTATATGAAACTTGCTTAGTTTTGCATGTAGTTTCATATTATCATGTTGCATCCTTGTTTTGGAGTGTTTGCTTGATGTTTGTATGCATTTTGCATCAATGCCATGTTTAACTTGTGTTGCTCATATCTTCTAGGCCGTAGCTCCGAACTAAATGAACTTTATATGTAACTTGACTAGGATCTCGTGTAGATCATCTTGTTGCATATTAACTTGCTGTTTAACAACTTGAACATAAGGTTTATTCAGATCTGGACCAACTTCGAAGTTTGCATATGAGGACTAATCGGAATTGTTATATGTTGTTCTCGGCCTGATTTAAACTTGCCTTGATGTGTTGCTCTTGTTTGCATCATCCCTTGCCATGAGTAGCTTCATGTAGCCGCGTCATGCATCATGCTTGGTTGTGCATCTTGCCTTGTTCATGTGTGGTGTGTTTACTATGTTGTGTGCTTCTTTTCGATAGTTCCTGTTTAGTTGCGATCGTGAGGATTCGTTCGTCTACGCTTGGTTCGGCTTCATCCGTTCGTCTTCTTCATGGACTCGTTCTTCTTCCTTGCGGGATTACAGGCAAGATGACCGCTACCCTGGATCTCAATACTATCATTGCTATGCTAGTTGCTTCGTTCTATCGCTATGTTGCGCTACCTATCACCTGTTTATCAAGCCATCCCAAATTGCCATGAACCTCTAACCTTTGACACCCTTCCTATGCAAACCATTGCTTGGCTATGTTACCGCTTTTGCTCAGCCCCTCTTATAGCGTTGCTAGTTGCAGGTGAAGTTGAAGATTGCTCCATGGTGGACAGGATTTTGGTTGGGATATCACAATATCTCTTATATTATTAATGCATCTATATACTTGGTAAAGGGTGGAAGGCTCGGCCTTATGCCTGGTGTTTTGATCCACTCTTGCCGCCCTAGTTTCCGTCATACCGGTGTTATGTTCCCGGATTTTGCGTTCCTTACGCGGTCGGGTGATTTATGGGACCCCCTTGATAGTTTGCTTTGAATAAAACTCCTCCAGTAAGTTCCAACATTGGTTTTACCATTTGCCTCACCACCACCTACTTTTCCCTTAGGAGTCGCTCTCTCGAGGGTCATCTTTATTATAGCCCCCCCCCCCCCGGGCCAGTGCTTGTCTAAGTGTTGGTCCGAACTAGAGCCCTTTGCACCGCCCCCTCAGGGAAACTTGAGGTTTGGTTTTAGTTGTACAGATTGCTCATCCGGTGTTGCCCTGAGAACGAGATATGTGCAGCTCCTATCGGGATTGTCGGCGCATCGGGCGGTCTTGCTGGTCTTGTTTTACCATTGTCGAAATGTCTTGTAAACCGGGATTCCGAGTCTGATCGGGTCTTCCTGGGAGAAGGTCTATTCCTTCGTTGATCGCGAGAGCTTGTCATGGGCTAAGTTGGGACACCCCTGCAGGGTATAATCTTTCTAAAGCCGTGCCTGCGGTTATAGGCAGATGGGAATTTGTTAATGTCCGGTTGTAGATAACTTGACACCAGATCCGAATTAAAACGCATCAACCGTGTGTGTAGCCGTGATGGTCTCTTTTCGGCGGAGTCCGGGAAGTGAACACGGTTTCTGGGTTATGTTTGGCGTAAGTAGGAGTTCAGGATCTCTTCTTGATCATTGCTAGTTCACGATCGTTCATTTTGCTCTCTTCTCGCTCTTATTTGCGTATGTTAGCCACCATATCATGCTTAGTCGCTGCTACAGCCTCACCACTTTACCCCTTCCTTTCCCTTTAAGCTTTGCTAGTCTTGATACCCATGGTAATGGGATTGCTGAGTCCTCGTGGCTCATAGATTACTACAACAACAGTTGCAGGTACAGGTTATGCGATGATCATGACGCGAGAGCGATGCTTGCTTGCGTTGAGTTCTCTTCTGCTTCTTCGATCAGGGATAGGTTCCAGGTCGGCAGCCTGGGCTAGCAGGGTGGATGTCGTTTGAGTTTCTGTTTGTGTTTCATCTGTAGTCGGATGATGCTCTATTGTATTGTGATGTTGTATTCGTGTGGCATTGTATGCCTCTTGTATGTATCCCCATCTATTATGTAATGTTGATGTAATGATATCCACCTTGCAAAAGCGTTTCAATATGCGGGTCTATCCTTGGTGGGACCTTCGAGTTCCTTTTGGATAGGGTCGCATATTGGGCGTAATAAGGGGGCCCACGAGGCAGGGGGCGCGCCCTAGGGGGGTGCGCCCCCCACCCTCGTGGACAGGGTGTGGGCCCCCTGGTCTTGATTCTTTCGCCATTATTTTTTATTAATTCCAAAAATAACTTCGGTGGAGTTTCAGGTCATTCCGAGAACTTTTATTTCCGCACAAAAATAATACCATGGCAGTTCTGCTGAAAACAACGTCAGTCCGAGTTAGTTCCATTCAAATCATGCAAGTTAGAGTCCAAAACAAGGGCAAAAGTGTTTGGAAAAGTAGATACAATAGAGACGTATCAGCAGCAGCATTCTCAAGCAGTAGTTTCTCATCCTGGAGATCCTTGGCCAGGGTCTTCTCACGAGCCCTGCTACCCTTAAGGGTCTCCTCTAGAGTGGTCAGCTTCAATGTCAGATCGGCAATGGAGTCGTTGGCTTCGGAGAGAAGCTTGGTCTTGTCAGATATGTTGACCTGCAACTCCGCCAAGGTGTAGGCAGTCTTGTCTCTGTCGCTCTTCAGCGTCGAGACCTCCTTGTTGTGCTTCTCCAGCTCCACTTCCAGTTTCTCCACCTTGCCGGCCAGCTCGTTCTTGGTGGCCTCTGCGGCCTCAGCGCCGTCGACGGCCTCCTTCAACTTGCCGACGTGATCCAGGACCAGAGCATTGAGTGTGTCCTTATGCTTCTGCTCCAGCTCCTAGGTCTGTTGCACGACAAGCTTCTCAATTTCTTCATCCTTGCTACGGAGCTTGGCGGCAAGCGCCTCTTCACGAGCGGCAAGGTTCTCTTCTTGGGCGTCAAGCAGAACGCAGCGCTCCCTTAGATGAGCGTCGTCCTTAGCGAACTGTGCAGCGGCCTCCTCCTGGGCCTTCTCAACATCAGACTGCTTTAGGAGGAGCTCGTTCCAACGCTCGCTCGGCTGCTCCTGGCTGGACTTCAGCTCCTGCCGAGCCTCGGCAAACCAGATCTGCATCTGCTCGATGCTCTTCTGGAAGTCCGCCTCTACCGCATCGACAACCGCCACCCTGGAGTCCATCTTCTCCTTGCGGGCGCGGTGAAGCGCCTGGAGCTTCTGAAAGTTGCTCATAGCTTGGAGGAGTTGGTCTTCCTTGGAATCGCTGGCGCTGGCGCTTGGCTCATCAACAACCTGGAGTCTGGCGGCGGCGATGACCTCTTCGTCAAAAACCTCCCCCTCGACAGGTGCTCCGGTGCTTGCCGTCCCCGAGATGCTGACGAACAGAACGTCGCCGATCTTCAGATATCTGCTTGGGGAGGGGGCTTCGGGAGTGGACGGTTGGTCTTCGACCACCATCTCCCTGGTAGCTGGGGACTCTAGGACCGATGTAGCACCCAGCGCTCCTGCCGCAGGGATGCCGTTAGTACGATCGCCGGTCTCCTTGCCGCCCCCCCCCCCCGGCAAACACCTCGGCGGCCTCCTCAAGCGCGTCCTTGGCAGCCCCGTCGGCAGCAACCTTGGCGGCCTCGACAGCGGCATCCTTGGCGGTCTCCTTGGTGTTGGCGTCGACGTCCATCTGATTCACCAAGAGGGGATCTGAAGGCCAAGGAAAAGAAGCAAGATGAAACCAAGATTGAAGCTCAAAGCAAGAAAAAGAGAGAAAAAGAGAGAAAAAGATTGCACTAGAAAAGTGACAAAGGCCAGGAAGCAGGCAACTTACCTATGACGAGCTGTGGAGGGGTAGTTCCCTCCCCGACAACGCTCGTTGCCGGAATGGAGCTGTCGGCACCTGTGCTCGTCGTTTCTTCCTTCGCACGCATGGGCTCATGGGTGGAAGCCCTTGCCTGGGATCCCTCCCTAGGTGGCGTGGGCTCTCCGGTAGAAGCCCTTGCCGATGACCCCCTCCTTGAGAGGTGTGGTTGATAGGGGAGGCATGTCGGGGGTGGCCCTCAGCGGCTCCTCCTGTTGCCGCTCTTCTCCTAGAAACCCGACAAGGTTAGCAGTAACGATACACACCCCGACGCTCACCAGTGGAAAGTGAGTAACGGGCTCACGTTGGGGGCTAAGTCAGGGGCTATGTCATGGGCTGGGATCCGGGCTGATCGTGATCGTCTCCGGCGCGCTTGAAGTGCTTGTCGAGGGCTCATCGCCCGTCAAGGTCTTGGCCTTCTACGCCAACATTTCCGTGTCTCTGCGGGGGCGGGCCAAAACAAGATCAAATGAGATAAGATAATCAAAACAGAGACTAAGGGGATAAAGAATGCGGCAAGATACTTACTCTTCTTCTTCTTCTTCTTCTGGCCTCTTCTCCCTCCTCAGGTTGAAAGAGGAGAGGTCGAATTCGGCCTCTGGTATGATGTCCGTGCGAGGGGGGATGGAGGCCTGGGCCGCTTGGCCGTTTGTGGAGGCAGCGGCCGCTGTTTCCTTTGTTGCCGCAACCGTGCACCTTGTATGGCGCACAAGTTGCGACTGGGCCTCTTGCCGCTGCGGGCCTTGCTGGCTGCTCTCTTGCCGGGGCCCTCTTCATGTGAAGAGGCCTGCTGGACTGGATCGCCGGAGACGGCTCGCCGAAGAACACTTCTCCTCCTTTGGGCCGGGGGCTCCTCTTCATCAGCTGTCTCTTCGGTTGTCTCCTTGGCTGCCTCTTCAGCAAGAGGTCCCCCAGCGCCCACGCCGCTGTGCTCTCCAGCGGGCTCCTCCCGCCCGGCAAGATCATCCTTCGCACCGGCCTCGTCCTCCATGAAGCCAATGTTGTCGGCCTCCTCGGCAAGGGCCGTCTCTTTTGCTCTGCTAGCGATATACGTCACCTCTTCGTTTGTGGTGGGGCGGATGAGCTGCGTCTCTTCCCGGATGGCCCTTTCCGACAAGTTGTCGAAGAACTCCTTCACCCGCTCCATGTTTGGCTCGGCCCGGGTCTTGTCAAGGCCATGGGCATTGAACACCAGCATCATGGTGATGATTGAGGTCAGGGCGGAGTTGTTGCACAAGGGGATCACCCCCGCCGGCAACCTGAACGGCTTGTCGGCCTTGTCAGTCTTGTCGACCTTGAGCTGGAACAACCTTTGGCAAAGAGCCGCGTGCTGCCTCACCGTAAAGTTGCGGTTAAGGCCGGGGCGCAGCCTCATGATGTCTGCCGCATTCTGGAACTCCCAAGCTGGCCTCCCCTTGTTATGCAAAGGGGCGATGCAGCAGCGGAGGAAGTCAGCCCCAACCATCTCGAGCGTGAGCCCGATAGCTCTAAGGTGATGAATTTTTGTGGTTGCAACTATGAGCTTCCCGTCTTGAGGATCGAGGTCGCCCCAGTTGCCACCACGAACCAATTTTGTCTACCGGGGCATAGAGAACGGCTGCGGGTCCCTTCTCCATGATACAACACCACTTGCCCCGCCATTCTTCCCACTTCTCCTTGTGGGTCCCCTCTGGGTACGTCTTCTTGCTCAAGGCCCTCGGGATCCAGGTGACACAGCCAGAAAGAGCCCCTCCTGGTTGGATGCGAAGGATGAAGTAGTGGCGGAAGAGCGCCATATTGGGGACCACCCCAGTGAAGTTCTCGCACAGGTGGGCGAAGATGGTCATACACGCCACAGTGTTCGGCGTGAAGTCCAAAATATGGAAGCCGAAGGTGTACATGATGTCAATAAAGAAATCCTAAAATGGGGGTCAGAGCCCGCAATAGAAATAATCAATGAAGAAAGGGAATTTATCTGGGGCGAGCGCGGTGCAAGAAGCATCGATGAAGCGGGTGGCAGGATGCCTCGTCATCTCTCTTCCCCACATGCACTGATACCAGTCCCTAAGCGCGCACGCGTCGAGCATCGGGGCGAAGACGACGTGCTCTCTTCTCATCTTCACCAGCTCGCTCTCCGGTACCTCTTCTCCCTCGCTCTCCTTGGATGATCCCTTGTCCTTGCTTGTTTTCGGCACCATAGCAGCCCAGGAAGGGGCGGGGATCGAAAGCGGTGAGGGCGCGGCGGCGGCAGACGGAGGAGGAAGCTCTGGTCTGGGCTCAAGGAAGAAGAAGAGGACGATGGTTCCTAGATTGGGAAAGGCAAAGGGGGTAAATGAGCAGCGCCACTGCGGATTTCTCTTTTTATGGGGAAGGCGCGGGGCTTCCTCTTTACTGTTCGACATGAAGGCCTTCCACAGGCGTGCTACGGCTGTTCCGCGCATGACCCCCCACGTCGCACACTCAATGTGGATCATGGGGAAGCGCAACAAATGAGATGATTACAGCAATTAATCCCTGCCACTCATGCCCACACATTGTTTGGGCCTGGCCCAACGATGCTTCGCACTCGTGTATGGCCCAGGACCGGGGGCTCCTATCGGTGTACTAAAGTTTGGGCCCTTTGGTACCCCTTACTTGTGCATGGGCAGTTGTAGCCGCACTTGCGGCGAGCCTTGACGGGGGCAGCTGGAGGCGAGATACAAGACGACCAAGACGACGCCCAAGCCAGTAACCAGAGAGCAGAAGACAAGCTGACCCCCAGCAAGATCCTTGCCAGGGAGGCTCGCGAAGCCCAGGCAAGATCCTTGTACGAACGGCTTGCGAAGCACTAACAAGACCATCACCCTTGAGGTTGAGAGCTCTGACACCACTGACAATGTCAAGGCCAAGATCCAGGGGCGCATGCATAGTGGCATGCAGATCTTTGTGAACATTGGTGGCATGCAGATCTTTGTGAAGACCAGAAGGCAGAGTTCCTAGCAAGATCCTTGCCGGGGACATTTGTGAGGCCCCGGCAAGACTCTTGCCGGGGACGTTTGCGAGGCCATGACAAGACTCTCGCATGACAAGGCTCCACCACCCCACCACCGCTCCAACGCAGCGACTGGCCTGCCAGCCTGGTAAGCACCTGTGTGGTGGCATGCGGATCTTCATGAATATCCTGCTACTGTTCCAGCACAACGGCTAGCCAGCCAGCTTGGCATTTCATGCCTCGTCAGCCTGGATGCATGTCAACTTGTCAAGATGGGGTGAGGCAGCGACGGACGGGATGGGCTCTATTCCCGTCCCCGATAAAGTTAAAGGGCACGTACGTAGTGCATTTAATGTGTTTGTCCTAAGACGTCGGTGATAAACATATACACTTTAGCTACTTTACACCTCCTATGTGCCACTATTGCGACCCCTTGGACGTATAAAAGGAGGCCCAAGGCGTACTGAAGAAGGATTCGGACTTTTTGGACTCTCTAGCCCAACTTGCATGCGCAACAGCTAGGCGAAGCTTAAGAACACACAATATACACTCAAAGCATGACTAGGGTTTTACGCTTCTTAGTAGCCTGAACCTGGGTAAAAACCCATCATATTGATCGCTAGACCCACTCTTTGTGCATTCTTTTTCCCTGCCAACCGTAGAAGGGATCCACGTGATCCCATAGGTGTCGTTTCCCCGATAGCATCTTTTTCTTTTAGTTGGATTTTCTTGCTGTTATTTAGAATAATGTTTTGCATCTTTTATTGCATTGATTTATACTAACTTATCTCACAAGTTCTTGTTGAGTTTTGTGTTGATGGAGTTTTTGAGATTTAGGGAAACCGTGATATGAGAGGAATGAAGAAGACACAAGAGCTCAATCTTGGGGATCCCCAAGGCATCCCAAGTTAATATTCCAAGAAGTCTCAAACATCTAAGCTTGGGGATGCCCCGGTAGGCATCCCACCTTTCTTCATCAACAATTATCAGTTAGCCTTGGTTGAGCCTAAGTTTTGGCTTCTTCACATAATGTGTGCTATTCTTGGGATGTCATTTTATTTTGTTTTGCTTGATGTTTTAATTAGATACTTAGATCTGAAAGTTTTTAAATAAAAGAGAGTCCTCAAATAGCTACCCATTTACATAACTACTCGCTTGTTCTTCACTTGAATTTATTTGAGCATGTCAAAAGCAATTGCAACATATGAAACTAGTCTCGAAGTGATAGATGTTCGAGAGAGACATAATAAAAACTTTCATGAAGATCATTGGACAAAATAAACTTGATTCTTTGTAATAGTTTTGAGATATGATGATAATAATATGTGAGTCATGTTGGTGAGTAATTGTGCTTTAGTAAGAATATTGGTGTTAAGGTTTGTGATTCCCTATGCAAGCACGAAAGTCAATAGTTATGCAATGAAATTACATCCTGCACCTTATTCGGTGTTAGTTATTCTTAATACTCACTTATGTGATTTTTCGTTTCTTGGTTAGTTTCTTCTCAATCTTTTTGCTAGCCTCCACTTGTACCAAGTAGAAATACTACTTGTGCATCCAAAATCCTTGCCACATGAGTCCACCATACCTACCTATATGTGGTATTCCCGTGCCGTTCTAAGCAAATTTGTGTGTGGCATCTATAAAATTTCAAAATAATTTCCTTTTTGTGTGCTCGTACCGCTCATGAAGCGGCAGGGGGTGGCCAATATTTTCCATGCTAGTTGTGTTATTCTCAAGATGAGTGTTTATTCACTTTTCATTGCACGAGAGTACGGCAAAGGTATTAGGGATGCCCAGTATCGAAATGAAAAAGAAATTTACTTTATGTTGTCAAATAATAAATTCCTTGGAAAGCGTTGGTATGGAGGGCACCCATGGATGCGGCTAGCCATGGATTGTGAAAGAAGGGTGGAAAAGGAATAAACTTAATTTTCTGTTTGGGAACCGCCTATGATATATCTAGCATGGAAAGTGTTGGGAATTACTCAGTCGTTTTCGTTGACGGGAAAAGTATGCCTCCCAAAATCTTTTATCTCTCAATTTAAGCTTTGAGCTCTAGCACCTCTACAAATCCCTACTTCCCTCTGCGAAGGGCCTATCTATTTACTTTATGCAATTTTTATTTTTTATTTGAGTCTCCATCTTCTCTTATAAAGCACCAACTAAGGGGCACTATGATCATACTCGAGCATTGGATGTAGCTAATATGTTAGTGTGTTTCATGAATGGATCAATGATTGAGCATCATGGGCTAGGGGTAGCTTTCTTTAGTGTTGATATTTTGAAACATATGGTTGCTTGTTGATATGCTTGAGTATTGATGTCCTCATGTCAAATTATAGACTATTGCTTTGAATCATTCAAGTCCAAGTGTCCATGCTACAAAAGAAAAGAGTATATGATAAATATGATAGGTAGCATTCCACATCAAAATTTTTGTTTTCAATTGCTACTTTAACATGAGAAGTTTTATGAGAAAGAATTGTTGTTATGATGCTAGGAAAAGTGATTGAAATTATCATTGATCCAACTTGTGCACTTTGCTAGCATTCACACTTCATAAATTATTTCTTTTATCATTTACCTACTCGAGGACGAGTAGGAATTAAGCTTGGGGATGCTGATATGTCTCCAGGGTATCTATAATTATGAAGTATTCATGCCATATTTACAATAATTTTATATGGTTTTGGTATGATTTGCATGGAACCAACCCGGACTGACGTTGTTTTCAGCAGAACTACCGTGGTGTTATTTTTTGTGCATAAATGGAAGTTCTCCAAATGAGCTGAAACTTTTTAATGATTTTTTTGGAACAAAAGAGACCCCCGAAGCTTCATGGAAGGACCAGAAGGTGAAGGAGTAGGGCACAAGACACCGGGGCACGCCTGAGGGGACGGGCTTGCCCCGGTGGGTTGTGCTCACCTCGAGGCCCATCTTCGTGTGAAACCGATGCCAAAAAAATCTTATAAATAGATAAACCATCAGAAGTAACCCTAGATCAGAAGTTCCAACGCTGCAAGCCTCTGTAGCCATGAAAAACCAATCTAGACCCCGTTTCAGCACTCTGCTCAAGGGGGAAATCATCACCGGTGGCCATCTTCATCATCTCGACGACCACCATGATGGGGAGGGAGTAGTCCACCCTCGAGGCTGAGGGTTTGTACCAATAGCTATGTGTTTAATCTCTCTCTCTCTCATGTTCTTGAGATGTCACGATCTTGATGTATCACGGGCTTTGTTAATACAGTTGGATCATATGGTGTTTCTCCCTCTCTATCTTGTTGTGATGAATTGAGTTTTCCCTCTGAGATTTGATTTTATCAGATTGAATACTTCTATGGGTTTGAGAGCACTTGACACATGTTTTGCATATGAATACCCTGGTGACAATGGGGTATTATATTGATTCACTTGATATATGTTTTGGCATTCAACTCACGTATTCCCAAGGTGACATTGGGGTAATCTATGCATAGGGGTTGATGCACATTTTCGTCCTTGTTTCTCCGGTAGAAATCTTGGGGCACTCTTTGAGGTTCTTGGTGTTGGATCTAGTATTATGAATCTGAAATTGTTTGATGCATATATAATTAACGCATGGATACTTGTGGTGATATTGGAGTATCTAGGTGACATTAGAGTTGGTTGATGCGTATCATATGGTGTTATTTTAGTACGAACTCTTGGATAGATCGAACGGAAAGAATAGCTTTGTCTTATTTTAGTACGAACTCTTGAATAGATCAAATGGAAAGAATAGCTTTGAGGTGGTTTCGTACCCTACGAAAAATTTCTTCTTATGTTCTCCGCTAGATAAGAAGTTTGGAGTGATTCTTCATCGCATGTTGAGGGATGGTTATGTGATCCAATTAGATTAGCATTGTTGAGAGATTGTACTAGCAAAAGTACGGACCCTAGGCCTCATTTTCAAGCATTGCAATACCGTTTGTGCTCACTTTTGTTACTTGCTACCTTGTTTTTTGTTTTACCTGTCACAAAAATCAATATCTACTATCATTACTACACTTTTATCACCATCTCTTCGCCGAACTAGTGCACCTATACGATTTACCATTGTATTTGGTGTGTTGGGGACACAAGAGACTTTTTGTTATTTGGTTGCAGGGTTGTTTGAGAGAGACCATCTTCATCCAACGCCTCCCAAGGATTGATAAACCTTAGGTCATCCACTTGAGGGAAAATTGCTACTGTCCTACAAAAATCTGCTCTTGGAGGCCCAAGATGAGTCTACGGGAACAAGTTGTGTAGTAGACATCAGTGCTCTCCTTAGAGCAGAAGTTCTTCTCCTCTCTGAATCTTCAGCCACCGAACCTCTTGATCATGGGGATGAAATTATTGCCGATCCATCGGTTAATTTTCATGCAAATCCTGCTGTTAATTTTGGAGGAAACCCTGTTGTACGTCATGATTTTATGCAGCAACAAACAAACACGGAAAACACGAATGATTCAGGTGCTGGCACACCTAGCGACAACAGCGCTGCAGGCAGCAATCCCGGAGGAAATCTATTGTACGCTGCGCCCCCAGCCGGAGACAGCGACCCGTCCACGCGCGCCACCAATAAATGCGGACCTGTGGGGAATAGCCCTGCAGCGCACTCCATGCCGAGTGGGTCCGGGAGCGGTACGGCGGCCTCTCCAAGTCGCATGGTGGGGAGCTCCTCACCGCAAGTCATCGGGCCTACAACAAATCGCCAGGTGGCCCAACCAGTGCCACGAGCCGATGCGGGGGTGCAGCGGGCCCTCGACAACGACTTTGGGCCCGCTGCTGCAGCTGATCCGGCTGGGATCCACCTCGGATCTGGTGCATCTGGATCAGGTGTTGCTGTGGCTGCCATGGGATCTTCTGCGCCGACTCCAACCGTTGCAGCCGCTGCGGGATCTTTTGCGCCGGCTCCAACCACAGTTGTGCCCTAATACGTCTCCAACGTATCTATAATTTTTGATTGTTCCATGCTATTATATTATCTGTTTTGGATGTTTAATGGGCATTTATATGCTATTTTATATTATTTTTGGGACTAACCTATTAACCGAGAGCCCAGTGTCAGTTTCTGTTTTTTGTGCGTGCATATTTTAGAGTTTCGCAGAAAAGGAATACCGGAGTCCAAACTTAATGAAACTTTCGCGATGATCTTTCTTGGACCAGAAGGAAACCAGAAGACTTGGAGATGAAGTCAGAGATGCAGCGAGGCGACCACGAGGCAGGAGGGCGCGCCCCCTACCTTGTGGGCCCCTCGAGGGTCTCCTGACCTAGCTCCTTTGCCTATATATACTATTATACCCTAAAAGCATCCATGGGAGCCACGAAACCACTTTTCCACCGCCGCAACCTTCTTTACCCGTGAGATCCCATCTAGGGGCCTTTTACAGCGTCCTGCCGGAGGGGGATTCGATCACGGAGGTCTTCTTCATCAACACCATTGCCTCTCTGATGATCCGTGAGTAGTTTACCACAGACCTACGGGTCCATAGCTAGTAGCTAGATGACTTCTTCTCTCTCTTTGATTCTCAATACCATGTTCTCCTCGATGTTCTTGGAGATCTATTCGATGTAATATTCTTTTGCGGTGTGTTTGCCGAGATCCGATGAATTGTGGATTCATGATCAGTTTATCTATGAATATTATTTGGTTCTTATCTAAATTCTTATATGCATGATTGATATCTTTGCAAGTCTCTTTGAATTATCATTTTAGTTTGGCCTACTAGATTGATCTTTCTTGCAGTGGGAGAAGTGCTTAGCTTTGGGTTCAATCTTGCAGTGTCCTTTTCCAGTGATAGCAGGGGCAGCAAGGCACGTATTGTATTGTTGCCATCGACGATAAAAAGATGGGGTTTTCATCATATTGCTTGAGTTAATTCCTGTACATCATGTCATCTTACTAAATGTGTTATTCTGTTCTTTATGAACTTAATACTCTAGATGCAGGCAGGAGTCAGTCGATGTGTGGAGTAATAGTAGTAGATACAGAATCGTTTCAGTCTACTTGACAAGGACATGATGCCTATGTTCATGATCATTGCCTTAGGTATCGTCATAACTATGTGCTTTTCTATCAATTGCTCGGCGGTAATTTGTTCACCCACTGTAATATTTGTTATCATGAGAGAAGCACTAGTGAAACTTTGAAAGAAATATGCCCTAGAGGCAATAATAAAGTTATTATTTATTTCCTTAATTCATGATAAATGTTTATTATTCATGCTAGAATTGTATTAACCGGAAACTTAGTACATGTGTGAATACATAGACAAAACATATAGTCCCTAGTATGCCTCTACTTGACTAGCTCGTTAATCAAAGATGGTTAAGTTTCCTAACCATAGACATGTGTTGTCATTTGACGAACAGGATCACATCATTAGGATAATGATGTGATGGACATGACCCATCCGTTAGCTTAGCATTATGATCGTGTTAGTTTCATTGCTACTGCTTTCTTCATGACTTATACAAGTTCCTCAGACTATGAGATTATGCAACTCCCGAATACCGGAGGAACACTTTGTGTGCTACTAAACGTCACAACATAAAAGGGTGATTATAAAGGGGCTCTATAGGTGTCTCCGAATGTGTTGGTTGGGTTGTCATAGATCGAGATTAGGATTTGTCACTCCGTGATTTGGAGAGGTATCTCTGGGCCCTCTCGGTAATACTCATCACTATAAGCCTTGCAAGCATTGTGACTAATGAGTTAGTTGTGGGATGAAGTATTACCAAACTAGTAAAGAGACTTGCCGGTAATGAGATTGAACTAGGTATTGAGATACCGATGATCGAATCTCGGGCAAGTAACATACCGATGACAAAGGGAACAACGTATGTTGTTATGCGGTTTGACCGATAAAGATCTTCATAGAATATGTAGGAACCACTATGAGCATCCAGGTTCCTCTTTGGTTATTGACCAGAGACGTGTCTCGGTCATGTCAACATTGTTCTCAAACCTGTAGGGTCCGCATGCTTAATGTTCGATCACGATTGGTATTGTGAGTTTATGTGTTTTGATGTACCGAAGGTAGTTCGGAGTCCCGGATGTGATCACGGACATGACGAGGAGTCTCGAAATGGTCGAGACATAAAGATCGATATATTGGAAGCCTATGTTGGACATCGAAATGGTTTCGGGTGAGTTCGGGCATATACCGGAGTACCAGAAGGTTACCGGAACCCCCCCGGGAACTATATGGGCCTTATTGGGCCATAGTGGGAGAGAGGAGAAGGGAGCCTAGGAGGGGCGCCCCCCCCCAAGCCCAATCCGATTTGGGTGGGGGTCGGCCCCCCTTTCCTTCCTTCTTCCTCCCGCTTCCTTCCTCACCTAGTCCAACTAGGGAAGGGGGGAATCCTACTCCCGGTGGGAGTAGGACTCCTCCAGGGCGCGCCATAGAGGGCTGACCCTCCCCCCCCCCCTCCACTCCTTTATATACGGGGGAGGGGGCACCCCATAGACACACAAGTTGACATTGTTTAGCTGTGTGCGGTGCCCCTCTCCACAGTTACACACTATCGGTGTCAAAACCAGCGGATCTCGGGTAGGGGGTCCCGATCTATGCGTCTTAGGCTGATTGTAACAGGAAGCAAGGGGCACAATGTTTACCCAGGTTCGGGCCCTCTCGATGGAGGTAAAACCCTACTTCCTGCTTGATTAATATTGAAGATATGAGTAATACAATAGTAGATCTACCACGAGATCGTAGAGGCTAAACCCTAAGAGCTAGCCTATGATGGTATGATTGTAATTGTGATCGGCCTTCTAAGGACCATCCTCTCTGGTTTATATAGACACCGGAGAGCTAGGGTTTACATGGAGTCGGTTACAAGGAAGGAAACATAATATCCAAATCGCCAAGCTTGTCTTCCACGCAAAGGAGAGTCCCATCCGGACACGGGCTGAAGTCTTGAGTCTTGTATCTTGACGCTTCTATAGTCCGGACGATGTGTACACTCCGGCAGTCCGGATACCCCCTAATCATGGACTCCCTCAGTAGCCCCTGAACCAGGCTTCAATGACGATGAGTCCGCCGCGCAGTCTTGTCTTCGGCATTGCAAGGCGGGTTCCTCCTTCCGAATACTCCAAGGTTATTATCGAACACGTAGACCGTGTCTGGATCTGCAAGATGATCTTCACACACCATAGCATAAATCCATTCTGCTGGCAATTTTTATACGTCGTGCTCTTGCATCATGACCTGGTCCAACATGGACTGGCATCTCCTGCTCCACCTCGACTTGCGTTGCGAGGCGGTTTTATTGGCACGTCCTGCCAAGGCAGAGATCGTGTTCCTCTTAATACGGTATCTTCATCAATGTGGGCATATATGACCCCACGGCGACCGTTGGTATGATTCCGTGTATTTTAGATAAGTCTCAAGTGGTCACGTTGACGACTCTTGGTATTCATCCCTTTTATAAAGGGGTCAAGGCCTACGCCTCTTCTCCACCTCTCCTGCCCCTTCTCGCACCTCGAGCTCCAGCACTCAAAACCTAAGCTCCAACACCCCAGATCCCCCAGTATGTCCGGATCTGACGCAACAGGCCGGTGGGTGGCCTCCTCGATTCAAGAGGAGGACATTGAGAAGCTTAGGGAGGTCGGGTACCAGACCGCCGATATCCAGCACAGGCTTCCTGCTCCGGGGCAAGTTATCCCCACACCGGAGCCCAACGAGAGCGTCGTGTTTCTCCCTCACTTCCTCCGAGGCCTAGGCCTCACCCTCGACCCCTTTATGAGGGGGCTTATGTTCTACTATGGCTTGGATTTCCATGATCTGGCTCCAGACGCCGTCCTCCATATCTCGTCGTTCATTATCGTGTGCGAGGCTTTTCTCCATGTCAACCCACACTTTGGCTTATGGCTTAAGACCTTCAATGTGAAGCCAAAGATGATCGAGGGGCGACATGCGGAGTGCGAAGGTGCCATAATAAGCAGGAACACCGATGCCCCCTGGCCAGAGGGTTCTTTTCCAGAAGTATCCGATGTGTGGCAACGGAGGTGGTTTTATGTCACAACTCCCAGAGGCACAAAGTGGGTAGCTGCCCTCGAGTTCCGCTCAGGCCCTCCGTCATAGTTAGCATCTTGGACCGATGTAGGACGGAATTATGGGCCTGCTGGCGATGTACCAGAACTGCAGAATCGTATCCGGGAGCTTATTGAGAGGGACATAAATCTTGTCAGCATAATGCAAGTGATGCTAATCAGGCGGATGTTGCCGTGCAAACGTCGGCCTCTCCGGATGTGGGAGTTTAATCCGGAGGGTCCGCAGACTATTAAGCACTTCTTCGGCCTGAAGCTCGAAGGAATGTGTAAATTATTCTTCAGACCTCAAGTAAAGTGTCCGGACACCACCGAGGATGTGGGTCTAAGCTCCAATCGCCTAGATGCCCAAGTAAGTAACCTTAAAGCTAGACACTTCATTTATATTTATCATAACTATTATTCTGAAAATCCTTCCGTGGCCAGGAATGGCTCAACAAGGCGGAGAGAATCAGGTGTCCGGCGCCGCTTCGTGAAGGCTTGCCTGGTCCAACCATTGCAAAGATGCTGGGCCGAGCGCTCAGCAAAATCACTTCGGGGAAGGGCAAAGGAAAGGGAAATGAAGCCGAACTTCACGTGCTACGCATCCAGACCGGGGAAGTCACTACCCATCCTATGGAGGATAGCCGGGAATGGGAGGTCAAAGCCTCCTCCCCACGCGGGAAGAAGAGGGCCGCCTCCGAAGATTTGGAGGCGGAGACGCCCAAGCAAGGGAAGAAAGCATCACCAAGGGGCTCTGCTGCGACGGGCACCCTCACCGCGTCATGTCCACCAACGGGCCAGCCCTCCACCGAGCCGTAAGTTATTCATTAATTCGAAGGTGTGATGTTACTCCGAGATCCATAACCAGGACTTCGTCTTTTGTAGTCCGGCGAGCAGCTCCTCTCAACAGAGTTCGTCTTCGGGGGACCTTCGTCCGGAGATGATGGAGAGTGAGACTCCACCCACCTCTCCGCCTCATGAAGCGGGCGACACGGAGGTGTCGTCACGGAGGAGTCCGGATCTACCGAAGCCGGCAGCGAACACGTCAGTCACCCTGAGCCCGGAGCGTTTGGCTCCCACAGGGGGCGATGAGAAGGGTCCGTCACAGTTCGTTGTCCAGATGGACATACTAACGGGCCTTCTAGAGCGAGCCGCGCTCTCGGAGGAGCACCGCTCTTTAATGAGCACGGTGCTCACGAAGATTTCATCCGCCACCAGCGGTTTGAATGAGGCATTTACAAGCCTGCTCAAAGGCTTTGAGGTATGTAGTGAAAAATGCACAATTTTTTGGTTATGAAGCACGCGCTAGGTGTGCTCCCTATGGATAGTAGCCCCTGAGACTCTGGTTGCCCGCCATAGGCGGCAAACGGGGGATCATATACTAATGGTTGCGCCGTATATGTGTGCAGGTATACAAGGATCCGGAAGCCGACCAGTCTTTTGAAGTTGTCGAACTAAGGAGGCAGATCGGATCCATTGATGCCGATATCACGCTGGTAAATAAACGGCTGGAGGAGTCACAGGGTATGTGCTCGGATTCCCTTATTATGATGTATAGGAAAATGCAAGAGGTGCATAATATTAATACAATGTGTTTGCACTGCAGATGGTGCTGCTGCCATGGAAGCCCTGAGGGCGGAACTTGCTCAAGCCAAGGAACAAGCTCGGGCTAGCAATGCGGCTGCCCTAAAGACGGCCGAAGAATTGAGAGCCGAACAGGCTGCTCATCGCCGAAGCGAGGAAAAGATAGCCGAAATGGCTGGGGAGTTAAAAAATGCCACCGACTGGTACGCACTCCTCGAAAAGGATAATAAGGCTAGTTCGGTCGAGCTGGACAAGGCACTTAATGCCGCCAAAGAGATGCAGACCGAGATCCGCGGTATGCGGGAGGAGCTCCAACAGGCCGACAAAATAGTGGTTGGGGGCTCATACTTACTGCAGATGAAGTTCTTGGATCCGAAGTATGCTCCCCTAGCTGGGCGCTTGAGTCCTGCAAACGCATATGCGGACTTTGGCGAATAGTACAGCTGACGCTGTCAAGTTCTTCGAGGGTCAAGGCGATGAAGAAATGGAGAAGCTTTTCTGGTCGCAGTTCAATGCGCCCACTCGCCCGCTACCGCTGAATGAGAAGGTGGCTGCTGTGGCGGAGCTCCACAGGTTGTCCGGGCTTGCAATGCGGTCTGTAATAGACCATCTTTGGCCGAAGGGGCCTAAGCCGGACAACTATTTTGGTTTGGTGCAGCAATTCCTTGGAGCCGTGTCTCGAATTGACACCATGAGGAGTTCGGCGTGCATAGAGGGTGCACGGATGGCTCTAGCCCGCGTTAAAGCCTATTGGACGGATATGGAGGCCACTGTAATAGTGACCCAGGATCCGGCGGGGGGCCAATATCCGACCGAGCACTACTTGGCGCAAGTCATAGAAGGTGCCCGCCTAATAGAGGCGCAGTGCTCGAATAATGTCTTGTTTGAGTGATAAGTCAAATCATTGTAAAAAAACAATGTTTATTTTGAATACAAGGCTATATTTATACTTTTTGCCTGAAAATATGATTGTGTCCCCTGTACGGCCATTTTTATATCTATAGGTAGTCCGAAAGATAGCAGTCGTTGGCTTCAGCCCCCATGCATACAATGTGGGGGTGTTCGCGAAAAATATGCATAATCACACTTGATCCAACGTCTTGGTCCGTTAAGGAGGTGATCGCACGCCAAACTAGGCAACCGGACTATATAGCTGTAACACTTTCGCTTAGCCATGGGAGTCTACTGGTGGGGCTACTATGTAGCCTCTGGTACATGCGCGTGCATCTGAATACGGGTGCGTATGTACATGGCCGGGAAACGGCCCTTCATTAATGTAGAGGAATCTTTAGAGATTCCGGTGAGTCTTCGAGTGGTTGAACAGTCTCTCAATGTATCATGACAGTCAGTTTTCGGCTTTCTCTACTGAGGCGCTCATCCGGAATAACTAGGGCACAATCGCAGTAGTTCTCCTTTGGCCTGCCTTAGCCGATAATAGTGGAACATAAGGCGGCAAACCCAGGAGCCGGGCAAACCCAACATTTGACCAAAGACATGATTCGGAGCTGATGCATATAAGGCCAAACTCGTGACGCCGAACACTCCCGAAGGTGTTCGGGCTTTATAATAGAAGATGGGCTCAAGAATGCTCATTCATTGTGAACCCTGTATTTACAGGTACATGTGGTACTCTGTCGTGGCGAAATGCTAACAACGGCAGTATCCTCTGTGGGTATGAAACCCAGGGGATGGTTGAAACAACAAGAGGCAATAGAAAAGGTTTACACAGGGGCTTAATCTAAAAAGAAACCTGTTGAACGGGGCCCTGCTACACGTCTGCGCCTTTGTCTCCGTTGTGTCGTATCCTGGAAGGGTATCGCGCGAGCATTGTCTGTGGAAAAAAGGAAAACTCATAGGAGAATGCAACGTAAGTATGCGATGGAAAATAAAGGTGTACGATGTTGCTCTGCCAATAAGGTTGAGCCGAATGTGGGGCTGTATTAAATATTTATAGCCCCTGGTTTCTGCTATGGAGGTACATATACGGTGCCCCAGTTGAATTGTATCCGGGCTACCGGACTCGTCTAACCGTGTTTGTGGTCTTAATGACCCGTCATGTATATGATATTTGGAGGCCGCTTACAGTCCGGCCGCCAGGGCCGTCGCGTGTTCCTCTGCGCGTGAAAAGCGCTCTGTGATTCCGCTAACGGTGATGACGCCACGTGGACCGGGCATCTTGAGTGTAAGGTAGCCATAGTGCGGCAATGCATTGAAGCGGGCGAAGGCCGTTCTTCCTAGCAATGCATGAAAGCCGCTTTGGAAGGGTGCGATGGTGAAGAGCAGTTCTTCGCTTCTTGAGTTACCTGGGGAGCCGAATGTTACTTCCAGCACGACGGAGCCCCTGTTGTAGGCTTCAACGCCTGGTATCACCCCTTCAAAGGTGGTGTTGCTTTGGCTAATTCTGGATGGGTTTATCCCCATTCTGCGGACAGTGTCTTCGTATATTAAATTGAGACTACTGCCGCCGTCCATGAGGACACGGGTGAGACGGTAACCGTCTATTGTTGGGTCAAGCACCAAGGCCTGTGATCCTCCACGCCGAATACTAGTCCGGCCGTCCATGTGATCGAAAGTGATCGGACGGGACATCCAGTAGTCAGATGTGGGTACGATGGGCTCTACCTCGTGCGCGTCTCTGAGCGTGCATTCTTGCCTTCTCGTGAATGTGTGAGTTGCATGGATCATGTTTACTATTTTAACCTCTGGAGGGATTTTTTTTTCTGTCCCCCAGTGTTCGGCTAGAGAGGTTCGTCCTCGTCTTCACTTGGTGTTTCCCTTCCTTTGTGTTCGGCATTCAGTTTGCCGGCCTGCTTGAAGACCCAGCACTCTCTATGGGTGTGGTTCGTAGGTTTCTCCGGGGTGCCATGAATTTGGCATAGTTTGTCCAGAACTCTGTTCGGACCGGACGGTCCCTCTTTACTGCCTTTAAATGGCTTCTTTTGCTGATCAGGTCGAGAGCCCCTGAATCCGGCGTTGACCGTCATGTTATCCGGGCTCTCTTCCTTGTTTTGGCGTTTGTTTTTATTACGCCGTGGCTTCCCGTTGCCATCCCTTATTTCGGATGTGCTGGGGTCGCTAGTGCCTTTACGGGCCAGCCAGCTATCTTCACCCGCGCAAAAGCGGGTCATAAGGCTTGTTAAGGCCGCCATTGTCCTTGGCTTTTCTTGGCCGAGGTGTCGGGCGAGCCATTCATCACGGATGCTATGTTTGAATGCCGCTAAGGCTTCGGCGTCCATACAATCGACAATCTGATTCTTCTTAGTGAGGAATCTGTTCTAAAGCTTGCGAGCGGACTCTCCGGGCTGTTGGATTACGTGACTTAGGTCGTCTGCATCTGGAGGTCGGACATAAGTCCCTTGGAAATTGGCCCTGAAAGCATCTTCGAGTTCCTTCCAACTCCCAATTGAGTTTTCAGGGAGGCTTTTCAACCAGTGTCTAGCTGGTCCCTTTAACTTTAAGGGAAGGTATTTGATGGCGTGGAGGTCATCTCCACGAGCCATGGGGATATGCAGGATATAATCCTCAATCCAGGCCCCTGGGTCTGTCGTGCCGTCGTATGCTTCTATGTTCATAGGTTTGAAGCCTTGTGGGAATTCGTGGTCCAGTACTTCTTCGGTGAAGCACAGGGGGTGAGCAGCCCCTCTGTATCTGGACGTGTTGTGGCATGCAGTGGGTTGTTGCTATGTCCGGAGTTTATTCCGAACTGGTATTTGGCTTGTATGAGTGTTTGGGTGACCATAGTCCCTCGTCGGGGTGTGTCTTTTGGATCCATAGATGGACCTGGCTGCACTGGCTTTCTTATCCAGATGCTCACATAGATCGTGCACGGCGTCTGTGGCCATTCTGTTGCGGTTGTGGAACGGTACGTCTGGTCTCCCGGTCGTGTTTATTATTTGGTGGAACGGCCTCGTCGTCGAATTCTGGCAGTAGCTTGCGCTTCGGATAGCTTTTCGTATGGAGATTGTCGCCATATCTTTCTTCAGTGTCTAGCACTTTATTCCATCTGCGACTTAGCTTTTCTTGTGCGGCCTTGAGCCGTTGCTTATGCTTTTTTAGACTTCTTGCGGTGGCCATAAGCTTTCTGTGGAGGTTGTCTCGTTCCACTTGTTCGTCCGGGATGATGAATGCATCATCGTCCGGACTGTCTTCCTGTCCTGGGGCGGTTTCATGAGCTCGTCCCTCCGGATCATTGTGATCGGATAGTTGTTTCGAACTTGGTTTGGCGTGACCTGCCTCATCCTGCTCCATCGCTGGGTCCGTGTGGTCATTACTGCCTTCTGGTATGTCAGCCCTTCTTGCGCTCTTGTCGTTGTTTTTACTGTTGCTGGACTTTGAGCGGCGCCTGCGCCGCCGTTTTGGCTTTTGTCTGGGCATTTTATCTTCTGGATTATCGCTGTCGTCCTTCTTGGGTGTATCTACCATGTATATGTCGTGTGACAAGGTAGTAGTCCAGCGCCCCAGAGATTTTGAAGCTTCTCCTGCATCATCGTCCATACCGTCGATGTCTTTGGAGTCGAAGTTAAGAACGTCGGTTAAATCATTGATTGTAGCAATGAAGTGGCTGGTGGGTGGGCAGCGAATTTCTTTGTCGTCTGCTTCCCACTCAAGTCGAACATAGTTCGTCCCAGAGCCTCCTGAAAAAGAGAGAGACTTCAATGAGTTCAGCATGTCGCCAAAGGGCGAGTGCTGAAAGATGTCCGCAGCGGTAAACTCCATTACCGGAGCCTAACTTGGTTTGGCTGGCTCGAGGGTATGCGGACCAGAAAAAACAGCCGGATACGAGTCCGGGGGTCCGGGGTTACAAGCCTCCATAGAGATGAGACCTGTGCTCGGCTCCACCGCCGATGAGTGTGCGGCCTGCGGGGCGGGGTCCACCCCTCCGTCCTTGGGCAACGCAATCTGCTCCGGATTTAGATCCGGGGTTGCTGCAGGGATGATGTCCTGATCATTGTCCGACAACAGGTCTAGGCCGTGCTCGCCGTGACTGTCCGGCTCTCCCGGCGCAGGGCCGAGTCCGTCGGAGATCAAATTCCGCGAACATCCGCCGTGTAGTTCAAGTTTCCGAACCTGATCTGGTGGCCAGGGGCGTAGCTGTCGATCTGCTCCAGATGGCCAAGTGAATTGGCCCGTAGTGCGAAGCCGCCGAACACAAAGATCTATCCGGGGAGAAAAGTCTCACCCTAGACCGTGTTGTTGACGATTGAAGACGCCATCGATCCTCGAAGCGACGACATAGAGGAACTCTCAATGAAAGCACCAATGTCGGTGTCAAAACTGGCAGATCTCAGGTAGGGGGTCCCGATCTATGCGTCTTAGGCTGATGGTAACAGGAAGCAAGGGACACAATGTTTACCCAAGTTCGGGCCCTCTCGATGGAGGTAAAACCCTACTTCCTGCTTGATTAATATTGAAGATATGAGTAATATAAGAGTAGATCTACCACGAGATCATAGAGGCTAAACCCTAAGAGCTAGCCTATGATGGTATGATTGTAATTGTGATCGGCCTTCTAAGGACCATCCTCTCCGGTTTATATAGACACCGGAGAGCTAGGGTTTGCATGGAGTCGGTTACAAGGAAGGAAACATAATATCCAAATCGCCAAGCTTGTCTTCCACGCAAAGGAGAGTCCCATCCAGACACGGGCCGAAGTCTTGAGTCTTGTATCTTGACGCTTCTATAGTCCGGACGATGTGTACAGTCCAGCAGTCCGGATACCCCCTAATCCAGGACTCCCTCACACACCTCGGTCATATCATCGTAGTGCTTAGGCGAAGCCCTACGCCGATAACTTCATCATCACTGTCACCACACCATCGTGCTGACGGAACTCTCTCTCGGCCTCAACTAGATCAAGAGTACGAGGGACGTCCCCGAGCTGAATGTGTGCTAAACGCGGAGGTGTCGTATGTTCGGTGCTTGGATCGGTTGAATCGCGAAGACGTTCGACTACATCAACCGTGTTAACTAAATGCTTCCGCTTTCTGTCTATGAGGGTACGTGGACACACTCTCCCCTCTCGTTGTTATGCATCACATAGATAGATCTTGCGTGATCGTAGGATTTTTTTTGAAATTACTATGTTCGCCAACAGTGGCATCCGAGCCAGGTCTATGCATAGATGTTATATGCACAAGTAGAACACAAAGAGTTGTGGGCGATAATAGTCATACTGCTTACCAACATGTCATACTTTGATTCGGCGGTATTGTTGGATGAAGCAGCTCAGACCGACATTATGTGTACGCTTACGCGAGACTGGTTCTACCGACATGCTTTGCACATAGGTGGCTGGTGAGTGTCTGTTTCTCCAACTTTAGTTGAATCGAGTGTGGCTACTCATGGTCCTTGTTGAAGGTTAAAACAACACACTTGATGAAAAATCATTGTGGTTTTGATGCATAGGTTAGAACGGTTCTTGCTAGAAGCCCGTAGCAGCCATGTAAAACTTACAACAACAAAGTAGATGATGTCTAACTTGTTTTTGCAGGGCTTGCTGTGATGTGATATGGTCAAGCATGATGTGATCTAAATTGTTGTATGAGATGATCATGTTTTGTAACAAAGTTATCGACAACTGGCAGGAGCCATATGGTTGTCGCTTTATTGTATGCAATGCAATCGCCATGTAATTGTTTTACTTTATCACTAAGCGGTAGCGATAGTCGTAGTAACAATAGGTGGCGAAATGACAGCGATGCTACGATGGAGATCAAGGTGTCGCGCTGGTGACGTTGGAGATCATGACGATGCTTCGGTGATGGAGATCATGAGCACAAGATGATGATGGCCATATCATGTCACATTTTTTGATTGCATGTGATGTTTATCCTTTATGCATCTTATTTTGCTTAGAACGTCGGTAGCATTATAAGATGATCCCTTACTAAATTTCAAGGTACAAGTGTTCTCCCTGAGTATGCACCGTTGCTACAGTTCGTCATGCCGAGACACCACGTGATGATCGGGTGTGATAAGCTCTATGTTCACATACAACAGGTGCAAGCTAGTTTTTGCACACGTAGAATACTCGGGTTAAACTTGACGAGCCTAGCATATGCAGATATGGCCTCGGAACACTGAGACCGAAAGGTCGAGCGTGAATCATATAGTAGATATGATCAACATAGTGATGTTCACCATTGAAAACTACTCCATCTCACGTGATGATCAGACATGGTTTAGTTGATTTGGATCACGTGATCACTTAGATGATTAGAGGGATGTCTATCTAAGTGGGAGTTTTAAAGTAATATGATTAGTTGAACTTTAATTTATCATGAACTTAGTACCTGATAGTATTTTGCATGTCTATGTTGTTGTAGATCAATGGCCCGTGCTACCATTCCTTTGAATTTTAATGTGTTCCTAGAGAAAGCTAGGTTGAAAGATGATGGCAGCAACTACACGGACTGGGTCCGTAACTTGAGGATTATCCTCATTGCTGCATAGAAGAATTACGTCCTGGAAGCACCGCTAGGTGCCATGCCTGCTGCTGATGCTACTGATGACGTTACGAACGTCTGGCAGAGCAAAGCTGATGACTACTCGATAGTTCAGTGTGCCATGCTTTACGGCTTATAATCGGGACTTCAACGATGTTTTGAACGTCATGGAGCATATGAGATGTTCCAAGAGTTGAAGTTAATATTTCAAGAAAATGCCCGAGTTGAGAGATATGAAGTCTCCAACAAGTTCTATAGCTGCAAAATGGAGGAGAATAGTTCTGTCAGTGAACACATACTCAAAATGTCTGGGTATCATAATCACTTGACTCAGCTGGGAGTTGAGCTTCCAGTTTATTGTGTCATTGACAGAGTTCTTCAATCACTGCCACCAAGCTATAAAGGCTTCGGGATGAACTATAATATGCAAGGGATGGACAAGACTATTCCCGAGCTCTTCGCGATGCTAAAGGCCGCAGAGGTAGAAATCAAAAAGGAGCATCAAGTGTTGATGGTCAATAAGACCACTAGTTTCAAGAAAAAGGGCAAAGAGAAGAAAGGGAACTTCAAGAAGAACGGCAAAAAGGTTGCTGCTCAAGAGAAGAAACCCAAGTCTGAACCTAAGCCTGAAACTGAGTGCTTCTACTGTAAAGGGACTGGTCACTAGAAGAAGAACTGCCCCAAGTATTTGGCGGACAAGAAGGATGGCAAAGTGAAAGGTATATTTGATATACATGTTATTGATGTGTACTTAACTAATGCTCGCAGTAGCGCCTGGGTATTTGATACTGGTTCTGTTGCTCATATTTGCAACTCAAAACAAGGGCTACATATTAAGTGAAGATTGGCTAAGGATGAGGTGACGATGCGCGTGGGAAATGATTCCAAAGTCGATGTGATCGCAGTCGGCACGCTACCTCTACATCTACCTTCGGGATTAGTTTTAAACCTGAATAATTGTTATTTGGTTCGAACGTTGAGCATGAACATTATATTTGGATATTGTTTGATGTGAGACAGTTATTTATTTAAATCAGAGAATAATGGTTGTTCTATTTATATGAGTAATATCTTTTATGGTCATGCACCCCTGCTGAGTGGTCAATTTTTGTTGAATATCGATAGTAGTGATACACATATTCATAGTGTTGAAGCCAAAAGATTGAAGTTTAATAATGATAGTGCAACTTATTTGTGGCACTACCGTTTGGGTCATATCGGTATAAAGCGCGTGAAGAAACTCCATACTGATGGACTATTGGAATCACTTGATTATGAATCACTTGGTGCTTGCGAACCGTGCCTTATGGGCAAGATGACTAAAACTCAATTCTTCGGAACAACGGAATGAGCTGCTGACTTATTAGAAATAATACATACTGATGTATGCGGTCGAATGAGTATTGATGCTCGTGGTGGGTATCATTATTTTCTTACCTTCACAGATGATTTGAGCAGATATGGTTATATCTACTTAATGAAGCATAAGTCTGAAACATTTGAAAAGTTCAAAGAATTTCAGAGTGAAGTGGAAAATCATCGTAACAAGAAAATAAAGTTTCTACAATCTGATCGTGGAGGAGAATATTTGAGTTATGAGTTTGGTCTTCATTTGAAACAACATGGGATAGTTTCACAATTAACGCCACCTGGAACACCACAGCGAAATGGTGTGTCCGAACATCGTAACTGCACTTTATTAGATATGGTGCGATCTATGATGTCTCTTACTAATTTACCGCTATCGTTTTGGGGTTATGCTCTAGAGATGGCTGCATTCACTTTAAATAGGGCACCATCAAAATCCATTGAGACGATGCCTTATGAACTATGGTTTGGCAAGAAACCAAAGTTGTCATTTCTTAAAGTTTCGGGTTGCGATGCTTATGTGAAAAAGCTTCAACCTAATAAGCTCGAACCCAAGTCAGAGAAGTGCGTCTTCATAGGATACCCAAAGGAAACTATTGGGTACACCTTCTATCATAGATCCGAAGGCAAAATCTTTGTTGCTAAGAATGGATCCTTTCTAGAAAAGGAGTTTCTCTTGAAAGAAGTGAGTGGGAGGAAAGTAGAACTTGATGAGGTAATTGTACCTTCTCCCTTATTGGAAAGCAGTTCACCACAGAAAACAGTTCCAGTGATTCCTACACCAATTACTGAGGAAGCTAATGATGATGATCATGAAGCTTCAGATCAAGTTACTACTGAACCTCGCAGGTCTTCCAGAGTAAGATCCGCACTAGAGTGGTACGGTAATCCTATTCTGGAAGTCATGTTACTAGACCATGATGAACCTACAAACTATGAGGAAGCGATGATGAGCCCAGATTCCGTGAAATGGCTTGAGGCCATGAAATCTGAGATGGGATCCATGTATGAGAACAAAGTTTGGACTTTGGTGGACTTGCTCGATGATCGGCAAGCCATAGAAAATAAATGGATCTTTAAGAAGAAGACCAACGCAGACGGTAATGTTACTGTTTACAAAGCTCGACTTGTTGCGAAAGGTTTTCGACAAGTTCAAGGAGTTGACTACGATGAGACTTTCTCACCCGTAGCAATGCTTAAGTCTATCTGAATCATGTTAGCAATTGCTGCATTTTATGATTTTGAAATTTGGCAAATGGATGTCAAAACTGCATTCCTGAATGGATTTCTGGAAGAAGAGTTGTATATGATGCAACCGGAAGGTTTTGTCGATCCAAAGGGTGCTAGCAAAGTGTGCAAGCTCCAGTGATCCATTTATGGACTGGTGCAAGCCTCTTGGAGTTGGAATAAATGCTTTGATAGTGTGATCAAAGCATGTGGTTTTATACAGACTTTTGGAGAAGCCTGTATTTACAAGAAAGTGAGTGGGAGCTCTGTAGCATTTCTGATCTTATATGTAGATGATATATTGTTGATTGGAAATGATATATAATTTCTGGATAGCATAAAGGGATACCTGAATAAAAGTTTTTCTATGAAAGACCTTGGAGAAGCTGCTTACATATTGGGCATCAAGATCTATAGAGATAAATCAAGACGCTTAATTGGACTTTCACAAAGCACATACCTTGATAAAGTTTTGAAGAAGTTCAAAATGGATCAGTCAAAGAAAGGGTTATTGCCTGTGTTACAAGGTGTGAAGTTGAGTCAGACTCAAAGCCCGACCACCGCAGAAGATAGAGAGAAAATGAAAGTCATTCCCTATGCTTCGGCCATAGGTTATATCATGTATGCAATGCTGTGTACCAGACCTGATGTATGTCTTGCTATAAGCATAGCAGAGAGGTACCAAAGTAATCCCAGAGTGG
This sequence comes from Triticum aestivum, assembly GCF_018294505.1. Taxonomy (NCBI): domain Eukaryota; kingdom Viridiplantae; phylum Streptophyta; class Magnoliopsida; order Poales; family Poaceae; genus Triticum; species Triticum aestivum. Next base: position 187,958,540 of record NC_057810.1, on the reverse strand, counting down.
AGCACTGGACAGCGGTCAAGAATATCCTGAAATACCTGAAAAGGACTAAGGATATGTTTCTCATTTATGGAGGTGAAAAAGAGCTCGTCGTAAATGGTTACATCGATACAAGCTTTGACATTGATTCGGATGACTATAAGTCACAAACCGGATACGTATTTTTATTGAATGGAGGAGCTGTCAGTTGGTGCAGTTCCAAGCAGAGCGTCATGGCGGGATCTACATGTGAAGTGGAGTACATTGCTGCTTCGGAAGAAGCAAATGAAGGAGTTTGGATGAAGGAGTTCATATCCGATCTAGGTGTCATACCTAGTGCATTGGGTCCAATGAAATTTTTTTGTGACAATACTGGTGCAATTGCCTTGGCAAAGGAATCCAGATTTCACAAAAAAACCAAGCACATCAATAGACGCTTCACTTCCATCTGTCATCAAGTGTCGGAAGGGGACATAGAGATTTGCAAGATACACACGGATCTGAATGTTCCAGACCCATTCACTAAGCCTCTCTCACGAGCAAAACATGATCAGCACCAAAGCTCCATGGGTGTTAGAATCATTACTATCTAATCTAGATTATTGACTCTAGTGCAAGTGGGAGACTAAAGGAAATATGCCCTATAGGCAATAATAAAGTTATTATTTATTTCCTTAATTCATGATAAATGTTTATTATTCATGCTAGAATTGTATTAATCGGAAACTTAGTACATGTGTGAATACATAGACAAAACATATAGTCCCTAGTATGCCTCTACTTGACTAGCTTGTTAATCAAAGATGGTTAAGTTTCCTAACCATAGACATGTGTTGTCATTTGATGAACAGGATCACATCATTAGGAGAATGATGCGCTGGACATGACCCATCCGTTAGCTTAGCATTATGATCGTGTTAGTTTCATTGCTACTGCTTTCTTCATGACTTATACAAGTTCCTTAGACTATGAGATTATGCACCTCCCGAATACCGGAGGAACACTTTATGTGCTACCAAATGTCACAATGTAAAAGGGTGATTATAAAGGTGCTCTACAGGTGTCTCTGAAGGTGTATGTTGGGTTGGCATAGATCGAGATTAGGATTTGTCACTCCGTGTTTCGGAGAGGTATCTCTGGGCCCTCTTAGTAATACTCATCACTATAAGCCTTGCAAGCATTGTGACTAATGAGTTAGTTGCGGGATGAAGTATTACCAAACGAGTAAAGAGACTTTCCGGTAATGAGATTGAACTAGGTATTGAGATACCGACGATCGAATCTCGGGCAAGTAACATACCGATGAAAAAGGGAACAACGTATGTTGTTATGCGGTTTGACCGATAAAGATCTTCGTAGAATATGTAGGAACCAATATGAGAATCCAGGTTCCGCTATTGGTTATTGACTGGAGACGTGTCTCGGTCATGTCTACATTGTTCTCGAACTCGTAGGGTCCGCTCGCTTAACGTTTGATGACGATTGGTATTATGAGTTTATGTGTTTTGATGTACCGAAGGTAGTTCGGAGTCCCGGATGTGATCACGGACATGATGAGGAGTCTCTAAATGGTCGAGACATAAAGATCGATATATTGGAAGCCTATGTTTGGACATCGGAATGGTTCTGGGTGAGTTCAGGCATATACCAGAGTACCGGGATGTTACCGGAACCCCTCGGGAAGTATATGGGCCTTATTGGGCCATAGTGGGAGAGAGGAGAAGGGAGCCTAGGAGGGGGCTCCCCCCTCCCCCAAGCCCAATCCGAATTGGGTGGGGGGCCGCCCCCCCCCCTTTCCTTCCTCCTTCCTACTCCAGATGCGAGTAGGACTCCTCCAGGGCGCGCCATAGAGAGTCGGCCCTCCACCCTCCTCCACTCCTTTGTGTACGGGGGAGGGGGGCACCCCATAGACACACAAGTTGACATTGTTTAGCCGTGTGCGGTGCTCCCCTCCATAGTTACACACCTTGGTCATATCGTCGTAGTGCTTAGGCGAAGCCCTGCGCTGGTAACTTCATCATCACCGTCACCACGCCATTGTGCTGACGAAACTCTCCCTCGGCCTCAATTGGATCAAGAGTACGAGGGACGTCCCCGAGCTGAACGTGTGATGAAAACGGAGGTGCCGTACGTTCGGTGCTTCGATCGGTTGGATCGCAAGGACGTTCGACTACATCAACCGCGTTAACTAAACGCTTCCACTTTCGGTCTATGAGGGTACGTGGACACACTCTCCCCTCTCATTGTTATGCATCACATAGATAGATCTTGCGTGATCGTAGGAATTTTTTTAAAATTATTGTGTTCCCCAACAAACCTATGGCCCCCGGGTCTCTTTTCCATTATATTGAATCTCTTTTACATCTTACTAGTTTCCGATCTACTATTTTGCAATCTTTTACTTTCCGATCTATAAACCAAAAATACCAAAAATATTTACTTTACCGTTTTTCTATCTCTATCAGATCTCACTTTTGAAAGTGACCATGAAGGGATTGACAACCCCTTTATCGTGTTGGGTGTAAGTTGTTGCTTGTTTGTGCAGGTATTCGGTGACTTGTGTGTTGTCTCCTACTGGATTGATATCTTGGTTCTCAAACCGAGGGAAATACTTACGCTACTTTGCTGCATCACCCTTTCCTCTTCAAGGGAAAACCCAATGCAAGCTCAAGAGGTAGCATGCTCGAATCAGCTCAGCGTACAAGATCATAGCACGGTAATGCCAACCCCAAAATACGTATAGATGGTACGACCAGGTATGGTAAAACCAAGTTTGCAGGTCTTGCTGCTAAAGAAGAACCAAATAACTTGCATGAGACTTTTGAAAGTAAAAATTGGAAAAATGCAATGGATGAGGATTATGGTGCACTTATTAAAAACAAAACTTTACATTTAGTCCATCCAGCAAGGTGCAGAAATATCATTGATTATAAATGGTTTTATAGAATTAAAAGGAAATCTACTAGAGAGATAGATAGATACAAGACTAGATTAGTTGCAAAAGGCTTTAAGCAACGATATGGTATTGACTATGAGGACACCTTTAGTCCAGTCGTTGAAGCAGCTACTGTCAGACTTGTCCTATCTATTACTGTTGGAAATATGCCCTAGAGGCAATAATAAAATGGTTATTATTGTATTTCCTTGTTCATAATAATTGTCTGTTGTTCATGCTATAATTGTCTTGACCGGAAACCGCAATACATGTGTGAATACATAGACCACAACATGTCCCTAGTGAGCCTCTAGTTGACTTGCTCGTCGATCAACAGATGGTCATGGTTTCCTGACCATGGACATTGGATGTCATTGATAATGGGATCACATCATTAGGAGAATGATGTGATGGACAAGACCCAATCCTAAGCATAGCACAAGATCGTGTAGTTCGTTTGCTAAAGCTTTTTGAATGTCAAGTATCATTTCCTTAGACCATGAGATTGTGTAACTCCCGGATACCGTAGGAGTGCTTTGGGTGTGCCAAACGTCACAACGTAACTAGGTGACTATAAAGGTGCACTACAGGTATCTTTGAAAGTGTCTGTTGGGTTAGCACGAATCGAGACTGGAATTTGTCACTCCATATGACGGAGAGGTATCTCTAGACCCACTCGGTAATGCATCATCATAATGAGCTCAATGTGATTAAGTAGTTAGTCATGGGATCATGCATTACGGAACGAGTAAAGTGACTTGCCGGTAACGAGATTGAACGAGGTATTGGGATACCGACGATCGAATCTCGGGCAAGTAACATACTGATTGACAAAGGGAACTGCATACGGGATTGCTTGAATCCTTGACATCGTGGTTCATCCGATGAGATCATCGTGGAACATGTGGGAGCCAACATGGGTATCTAGATCCCATTGTTGGTTATTGTCCAGAGAACGTCTCGGTCATGTCTGCATGGTTTCCGAACCCGTAGGGTCTACACACTTAAGGTTCGGTGATGCTAGAGTTGTTACGGGAAATAGTATGTGGTTACCGAAGGTTGTTCGGAGTCCCGGATGAGATCCCGGACATGATGAGGAGTTCCGGAATGGTCCGGAGGTGAAGATTGATATATTGGACGAAGGGTATTGGAGTTCGGAAGTGTTCCGGGGGTACCAGGCTAAGGCCAGCATGACCGAAAGGTGTTTCGGGGGCCCCGGCAAGTGTTGCAGGGCCTCATGGGCCAAGGGGAGGGGGCAAACCAGCCCACTAAGGGGATGTGCGCCCCCCACACCCTTTCCCACGTTGCTTGGGGAGGTGGGGCGCCTCCACCTGGCTTGGGAGGCAATCCTCCACCTGCTTGGCTTGGGGGTCAAGTCTCCCTAGGATTTTCCCTAGGGAGATCCAATCTGCTTGGCCGCCACCCCCTAGGGGAAACCCTAGGGCGCCTCCCCCTCTCCCCTTGCCCCTATATATAGTGGAGGGGTGGGAGGGCAGCCGCACCTCTTCCCTGGCGCAGCCCCTCCCTCCTCCAACTCTTCCTCCTCCTCCGTAGTGCTTAGCGAAGCCCTGCAGAAATACCACGAGCTCCACCACCACCATGCCGTCGTGCTGTCGGAGTTATCCCTCAACTTCTCCTCTCCCCTTGCTGGATCAAGAAGGAGGATACGTCCCCGGGCTGTACGTTTGTTGAACGCGGAGGCGCCGTCCGTTCGGCGCTAGATCGGATCTTCCGCGATTTGAATCGCCGCGAGTACGACTCCATCAACCGTGTTCTTGTAACGCTTCCACTTAGCGATCTTCAAGGGTATGAAGATGCACTCCCTCTCTCTCTCTCATTGCTAGAATCTCCATAGATTGATCTCTGTGATGCGTAGAAAATTTTGAATTTCTGCTACGTTCCCCAACAGTGGTATCAAAGTCAGGTTTATTGCGTAGATTCTATGCATGAGTAGAACACAAGTTGTTGTGGGCGTTGATTTTGTTCAATATGCTTACCGTTACTAGTCCTATCTTGTTTCGACGGTATTGTGGGATGAAGCGGCCCGGACCGACCTTACACGTACACTTACGTGAGACAGGTAACAAACCGATTGACATGCACTTGTTGCATAAAGGTGGCTAGCGGGTGCCAGTCTCTCCCACTTTAGTCGGATTGGATTCGATGAAAAGGGTCCTTATGAAGGGTAAATAGCAATTGGCATATCACGTTGTGGCTTTTGCGTATAAGAAATGTTCTTGCTAGAAACCCATAGCAGCCACGTAAAACATGCAAACAACAATTAGAGGACGTCTAACTTGTTTTTGCAGGGTATGCTATGTGATGTGATATGGCAAAAGGATGTGATGAATGATATATGTGATGTATGAGATTGATCATGTTCTTGTAATAGGAATCACGACTTGCATGTCAATGAGTATGACAACCGGCAGGAGCCATAAGAGTTGTCTTTATGTATTGTATGACATGTGTCATTGAACAACGCCATGTAATTACTTTGCTTTATTGCTAACCATTAGCCATAGTAGTAGAAGTAATAGTTGGCGAGACAACTTCATGGAGACACGATGATGGAGATCATGGTGTCATGCCGGTGACGAAGGTGATCGTGCCGCGCCTTAAAGATGGAGATCAAAGGCGCAAGATGATGATGGCCATATCATGTCACTTTATGATTTGCATGTGATGTTTGTCATGGTTACATCTTATTTGCTTAGATCGACGGTAGCATAAATAAGATGATCCCTCACTAAAATTTCAAGCAAGTGTTCCCCCTAACTGTGCACCGTTGTGAAAGTTCGTTGTTTCGAAGCACCAGGTGATGATCGGATGTGATAGATTCTAACGTTCACATACAACGGGTGTAAGCCAGATTTACACACGCGAAACACTTAGGTTGACTTGACGAGCCTAGCATGTACATACATGGCCTCGGAACACAAGAGACTGAAAGGTCGAACATGAGTCGTATAGTAGATACGATCAACATGAAGATGTTCACCGATGATGACTAGTCCGTCTCACGTGATGATCGGACACGGCCTAGTTGACTCGGATCATGTATCACTTAAGATGACTAGAGGGATGTCTATCTGAGTGGGAGTTCATTAGATGAACTTAATTATCCTGAACATAGTCAAAAGGTCTTTGCAAATTATGTCGTAGCTCGCGTTTTAGTTCTACTATTTTAGATATGTTCCTAGAGAAAATTTAGTTGAAAGTTGATAGTAGCAATTATGCGGACCGGGTCCGTAAACTGAGGATTGTCCTCATTGCTGCGTAGAAGGCTTATGTCCTTAATGCACCGCTCGGTGTGCTGAACCTCGAATGTCGTCTGTGGATGTTGCGTACATCTGACATACACGTTTTGATGACTACATGATAGTTTAGTAATGTTAAACGGTTTAGAATTAAGGCGCCGAAGACGATTTTTTGAAACGTCGCAGAACATAGGGGATGTTCCAAGAGCTGAAATTGGGATTTCAGGCTCGTGCCCACGTCAAGAGGTATAAGACCTCCGATGAGTTTCTTAGCCTACAAACTAAGGGAGAAGATCTCAATCGTTGAGCATGTGCTCAGATTGTCTGAGTACTACAATCACTTGAATCGAGTGGGAATTAATCTTCCAGATGAGATAGTGATGTTTCTCCAAAGTCATTGCCACCAAGCTACTAGAGCTTCATGATGAACTATAACATATCAGGGATATGATGATCCTTGAAATATCCACGATGTTTGACACCGCGAAAGTAGAAATCAAGAAGGAGCATCAATGTTGATGGTTAGTGAAACCACTAGTTTTAAGAAGGGCAAGGGCAAGAAGGGATACTTCATGAAATGGCAAATCAGTTGCTGCTCTAGTGAAGAAACCCAAGGTTGAACCCAAACCCGAGACTAAGTGCTTCTGTAATGAGAGGAACGGTCACTGAAGCAGAACTACCCTAGATACTTGGTAGATGAGAAGGCTGGCAAGGTCGACAGAAGTATATTGGATATACATTATATTGATGTGTACTTTACTAGTACTCCTAGTAGCACCATGGTAACATATACCGGTTCAGTTGCTAAGTGTTAGTAACTCGAAATAAAAGGTTATGGAATAAACGGAGACTAGCTAAAGGCGAGGTGACGATATGTGTTGGAAGTATTTCCAAGGTTGATGTGATCAAACATCGCACGCTCCCTCTACCATCAGGATCGGTGTTAAACCTAAATAATTGTTATTTAGTGTTTGCGTTGAGCATAGACATGATTGGATTATGTCTATCGCAATACGGTTATTCATTTAAGGAGAATAATGGTTACTCTGTTTATTTGAATAATACCTTCAATGGTCTTGCACCTAAAATGATTGGTTTATTGAATCTCGATCGTAGTGATACACATGTTCATGCCAAAAGATATAAGATAGTAATGATAGTACCACCTGCTTGTGGCACTGCCATTTCAGTCATATTGGTATAAAATGCATGAAGAAGCTCCATGTTGATGGATCTTTGGACTCACTCGTTTTTGAAAAGTTTGAGACATGCGGACCATGTCTATTGGTATGTGCGCATGAAGAAACTCCATGCAGATGGATCGTTTGGACTCACTTGATTCTAAATCACTTGAGACATGCAAATCATACCACATGGGCAAGATGACTGAAAAGCCTCGTTTTCAGTAAGCTGGAACAAGAAAGCAACTTGTTGGAAGTAATACATTTTGATGTGTGCAGTCCAATGAGTGCTGAGGCACGCAGTGGATATCGTTATGTTCTTACTTCACAGATGATTTGAGTAGATGCTGAGTATATTTACTTGATGAAACACAAGTCTGAATTATTGAAAGGTTCAAGTAATTTCAGAGTGAAGTTGAAGATCGTCGTGACAAGAGGATAAAATGTCTATGATATGATCATAAAGATGAATATCTGAGTTACATGTTTGGTACACAATTAAGACATTGTGGAAATTGTTTCACAACTAATACCGCCTGGAACACCATAGTGTGATGGTGTGTCCGAACATCATAGATGCACCCTATTGGATATGGAACATACCATGATGTCTCTTATCGAATTACCACTATCATTTATGGATTAGGCATTACAGACAACCACATTCACTTTAATAGGGCACCACATAATTCCGTTGAGATGACACCGTGTGAACTATGGTTTAGAGAAACCTAAGCTGTCGTTTCTTAAAAGTTTGGGGCTGCGATGCTTATGTGAAAAGGTTTCATCCTAGTAAGCTCGAACCCAAAACGGATAAATGCATCTTCACAGGTCACCCAAAATAGTTGGGTATACCTCCTATTTTAGATTCGGAAGCAAAAGTGATTGTTTCTTAAATGGGTCCTTTCTCGAGGAAAAGTTTCTCTCGAAAGAATTGAGTGGGAGGATGGTGGAGACTTGATGAGGTTATTGAACCATCACTTCAACCAGTGTGTAGTAGGGCACATGAAGTTGTTCCTGTGGCACCTACACCAATTGAAGTGGAAGTTGATGATAGTGATCATGAAACTTTGGATCAAGTCACTACCAAACCTCGTAGGACGACAAGGACGCGTACTGCTTCAGAGTGGTACGGTAATCCTGTCTTGGAGGTCATGTTGCTAGACAACAATGAACCTACGAGCTATGGAGAAGCGATGGTGGGCCCGGACTCCGACAAATGGCTCGAGGCCATAAAATCCGAGAGAGGATCCATGTATAAAAACAAAGTGTAGACTTTGGAAGAACTACTTGATGGTCGTAAGGCTGTTGGGTATAGATGGATTTTAAAAGGAAGACGGACAATGATGGTAAGTATCACCATTAAGAAAGCTCGACTTGTCATTAAGTTGTTTTCCGACAAGTTCAAGGAGTTGACTACGATGAGGCTTTCTCACTTGTAGCGATGCTAAGAGTCTGTTGGAATTATATTAGCAATTACGTCATGATTTATGAAATCTTGCAGATAGGATATCAAAACATTGTTTCCTCGACGATATTCTTGAGGAAAGGTTGTATGTGATACAACCAGAAGGTTTTGTCAATCCTGAAAGATGCTAACAAGTATGCAAAGCTCCAGCAATCCTTCTAAGGACTGGAGTAAGCATCTCGGAGTTGGAATATACGCGTTGATGATATGATCAAAGATTTTGGGTTTATACAAAGTTTATGAGAAACTTGTATTTCCAAACAAGTGAGTGGGAGCACTATAGAATTTCTGATGAGTATATGTTGTTGACATATTGTTGATCAGAAATGATGTAGAATTTCTAGAAAGCATATAGGGTTATTTGAAAAGTGTTTTTCAATGGAAAACCTGGATTAAGCTACTTGAACATTGAGCATCAAGATCTATAAGGATAGATCAAAAATGCTTAATAGTACTTTCAAATGAATACATACCGTGACAAGATTTTGAAGGAGTTCAAAATAGATCGGCAAAGAAGGAGTTCTTGGCTGTGTTATAAGGTGTGAGTAATTGAGTAAGACTCAAGACCTGACCACGGCAGAAGAGAGAGAAAGGACGAAGGTCGTCCCCTATGCTTCAGACATAGGCTCTACAGTATGCTATGTTGTGTACCGCACCTGAAGTGTGCCTTGCCATGAGTCAGTCAAGGGGTACAAGAGTGATCCAGGAATGGATCACAGGACATCGGTCAAAGTTATCCTTAGTAACTAGTGGACTAAGGAATTTTCTCGATTATGGAGGTGGTAAAAGAGTTCGTCGTAAAGGGGTTACGCCGATGCAAACTTTGACACTAATCCGTATTATTCTGAGTAGTAAACCGGATTCGTATAGTAGAACAGCTATTTGGAATAGCTCCAAATAGAGTGTGGTAGCTGCATCTAGGAGATGACATAGAGATTTGTAAATCACACACGGATCTGAAAGATTCAGACCCGTTGACTAATAACCTCTCTCACAAGCGAGATATGATCAAACCCAATGGGTGTTGGACTCGTTACAATCACATAGTGATGTGAACTAGATTATTGACTCTAGTGCAAGTGGGAGACTGTTGGAAATATGCCCTAGAGGCAATAATAAAATGGTTATTATTGTATTTCCTTGTTCATGATAATTGTCTATTGTTCATGCTATAATTGTATTGACCGGAAACCGCAATACATGTGTGAATACATAGACCACAACATGTCCCTAGTGAGCCTCTAGTTGACTAGCTCATTGATCAACAGATGGTCATGGTTTCCTGACCATGGACATTGGATGTCATTGATAACGGGATCACATCATTAGGAGAATGATGTGATGGACAAGACCCAATCCTAAGCATAGCACAAGATCGTGTAGTTCGTTTGCTAAAGCTTTTCTAATGTCAAGTATCATTTCCTTAGACCATGAGATTGTGCAACTCCCGGATACCGTAGGAGTGTTTTGGGTGTGCCAAACGTCACAACGTAACTGGGTGACTATAAAGCTGCACTACAGGTATCTCCGAAAGTGTCTGTTGGGTTAGCACGAATCGAGACTGGGATTTGTCACTCCGTATGACGGAGAGGTATCTCTGGGCCCACTCGGTAATGCATCATCATAATGAGCTCAATGTGATTAAGTAGTTAGTCACAGGATCATGCATTACGGAACGAGTAAAGTGACTTGCCAGTAACGAGATTGAACGAGGTATTGGGATACCGACGATCGAATCTCGGGCAAGTAACGTACCGATTGACAAAGGGAATTGCATACGGGATTGCTTGAATCCTTGACATCGTGGTTCATCCGATGAGATCATCATGGAACATGTGGGAGCCAACATGGGTATCCAAATCCCGCTGTTGGTTATTGGCCAGAGAACGTCTCGGTCATGTCTACATGGTTCCCGAACCCGTAGGGTCTACACACTTAAGGTTCGGTGACGCTAGAGTTGTTATGGGAAATCGTATGTGGTTACCGAAGGTTGTTCGGAGTCCCAGATGAGATCCCGGACATGATGAGGAGTTCCGGAATGGTCCGGAGGTGAAGATTGATATATAGGACGAAGGGTATTGGAGTCCGGAAGTGTTCCGGGGGTACTAGGCTAAGGCCAGCATGACCGAAAGGTGTTTCGGGGGCCCCGGCAAGTGTTGCAGGGCCTCATGGGCCAAGGGGAGGGGGAAAACCAGCCCACTAAGGGGCTGTGCGCCCCCCACACCCTTTCCCACGTTGCTTGGGGAGGTGGGGCGCCTCACCTGGCTTGGGAGGCAATCCTCCACCTGCTAGGCTTGGGGGCAAGTCTCCCTAGGATTTTCCCTAGGGAGATCCAATCTGCTTGGCCGCCGCCCCCTAGGGGAAACCCTAGGGCGCCTACCCCTCTCCCCTTGCCCCTATATATAGTGGAGGGGTGGGAGGGCAGCCGCACCTCTTCCCTGGCGCAACCCCTCCCTCCTCCAACTCTTCCTCCTCCTCCGTAGTGCTTGGCAAAGCCCTGCAGAAATACCACGAGCTCCACCACCACCATGCCATCATGTTGTCGGAGTTCTCCCTCAACTTCTCCTCTCCCCTTACTGGATCAAGAAGGAGGAGACGTCCCCGGGCTGTAGTGTGTTGAACGCGGAGGCACCGTCCGTTTGGCGCTAGATCGGATCTTCTGCGATTTGAATCACCGCGAGTACGACTCCATCAACCGCGTTCTTGTAACGCTTCCGCTTAGCGATCTTCAAGGGTATGAAGATGCTCTCTCTCTCTCTCTCTCTCTCTCTCTCTCTCTCTCTCTCTCTCTCTCTCTCTCTCTCGTTGCTAGAATCTCCATAGATTGATCTTGGTGATGCGTAGAAAATTTTGAATTTCTGCTACATTCCCCAACAATTACAGTATCAAAAGGCTGGAGCCTTCGTCAATTGGATGTGTAGATGTGTTTCTTCATGGCGTTCTAGAGGAAGAAGTGTATATGAGACAACCTCCTGGGTATGAGGTGAAGAACAAGCAACATTATGTGTGTAAGCTTGACAAGTCTTTATATGGGTTGAAGCAAGCCTAGAGCATGGTACTCCAGGTTAAGTGAAAAACTTCAAAGGCTTGGCTTGAAACCATCAAAAGTTGATACTTCATTGTTCTTTTATAACAGAGGCAAGATCACCATCTTTATGCTTGTATATGTCGATGACACTATTGTAGCTAGTTCTTCACTGGAGGGAACTACAACATCGTTGGAAGATCTCAGGAAGGACTTTGCCTTGAAAGATCTTGGTGACTTGCATTATTTCTTGGGAATAGAGGTAAAGAAGGTAAAATATGGTATACTTCTGACTCAAGAGAAATATGTGTCAGACATGTTAAAAAGAGCTGGTATGATGAATTACAAAGTATCAAATATGCCTCTATCCACATCTGAAAAACTCTCTAAAGAGAATGGTGAACCACCGGGAGTTGATGAGTCCACAAATTATAGAAGTGTGGTAGGTGCATTACAATATTTGACTTTGACAAGACCTCATATATCTTTCTCTGTCAACAAAGTATGTCAATTTTTGCACTCTCCTACACTTGAACATTGGACTGCAGGGAAAAGAATTCTCAGATATCTTAGAGGAACCATGAGTACTAGACTCAAGTTTACCAAGTCAACCTCTACCCTGGTGAGTGCTTTCTCAGATGTAGATTGGGCAGGCTGTCCAGATGATAGGAGGTCCACTCGTGGTTTTGCTATTTTTTTAGCCAAATTTGATATCTTGGAGTGCACGTAAACAGGCTACAGTGTCGAGGTCCAGTACCGAGGCTGAATACAAAGCTTTAGCAAATGCCACAACTGAAATTATATGGGTTCAGACTATGCTTGATGAGCCCAGCATGACACACTCACCAGTTGCACGTTTATGGTGTGATAACATTGGCGACACTTATCTTTCAGCAAGTCCAGTGTTCCATGCAAGAACAGAACATATTGAAGTTGACTATGATTTTGTACATGAAAGAGTAGCCAAGAAACTACTGGATATTCGTTTCATTCCCATCAATGATCAAGTTGCAGATGGTTTTACCAAGGCTAAGTCATGGCGCAAATTGGAAGACTTTAAGAGCAATCTAAACTTGATAAATTGTGATTGAGGGGGAGTGTTAGAAAATGCATTATGACGTGTAGTACAAGTATAAACCATGTACATGCGTAGATGGGTTTAGCGTTGCCTTTGTTGTACTCTAGGTGATTTAGGGTTTGTTGAGATCGATCCTTATCTGTATAGATAGTTGGCTTGGGGATCAATGTAGTAACAACCTAAACCACCTACCATGCAATCTATCTCTCTATATAAACACGCAATGCGTCCGTGCGAAAGCATACGCTTTAACCAGATTTTACAGCAATGGCTGGGATTGGGGAGAGCGACGGCGTCTAGATCCTTCAGCGGCGTCATCGCAGGCATACCGGGACAAGCGGGCACACACCCCCTACGGTGGTGACGATGACCAAGTCACCGTTGGCGGTGGCCTCCTGGACTAAACTAATTACAGATCCAGAAACAACGGTTGCCATGGCCGACCTCCACCACCAGATTCCGCCATCTGTCGTCGACCTCCACTGCACCATCGCCGGGAACTCGCCGCCTCCGCGCGCATCCCCTCGGTCCAGCGTCCAGGAGCGTCGCGACCCCACGCTGACCTCCGCTTGAACCGCCTCGGCCTCGTGCGTGCAAGGGAATCAACATGTGCCCGCCAGGCCGTGCGGCCACTGGTCGATGAGTTTCTGCAACAACGACGGAGTTGCAAACGGCCACGACGCTGGTGTTGCGACATCGTCTTTCATTGCAAAATTTTTGCAATATCGTCCTTGTTGCAAAAGGATTCTTAAAACATTATCTATGTTGCAAAAAAATGAATACATTTTCTTTCTGCAACCCAACCTTTGTTGCAACAAAAATCCTGTGACACAATCTATGTTTCAAAAAAAATCCCGTGACACAATCTATGCTGCAAAAAAGGAAAAAAAATCCACAACACAACCTCTTTGCAAATGTTTCCGCAATAAGACGTTTATTGCAAAGTAGAGCAAGACGTTCAACCGTAAGATTGTGTCGGATCTAATGGCTCGCGAGGCAGTGAATCTTTTAAAATGATCAGCCGGCCGATGCGTAGCAGGCCCCTTAAGAAATCAATTTTTTGCAACACCACACAAATTACCCCAAAAAGTGCAAATAAGAACCCGAAACTGAGACTTAGGGCATGTGCAACACCAACCCTCAAATCGGACACCGTATCCGCCTGCGGATTTGTTGGGACCAGCATGTGGACACTGATACGGGATCCGGCTATCCAACCATGCCCAGGTACATTTCAAACCGCATTTTGACAAACCGAAAGGATTTCATCAAACACGACATAATTCAGGAAAGTTTTGACATAATTTACATAAAAGGAACGATACTTCGTGTGTTTTACTAAACCAAGCCCGCAACACTCAAAGTAATTATAGAAAATAACATAATTCATCCATGCAAACATCTCTAGTACAACAATAGTTCAAATTCAACAAGATAACTAGATGCTCAACAAGCTTTCCAAAATCATCTATTCCAAATTTAATGGTACTAAAATCAAAACGACACATGTCATCCCACACAAAACTGCCCTTGAGCTTCATTCAACGAACACAACTTCGTGCTCGTCTTGAACCGGCGAACCGAACTATACCAAAATAAATAAGCAACCAACCACATATAGAATTATTCAGTTGAAGGCCAACTGAACTACACCAAAAGTTTGAGACACGTAAGAGCTTCAGATTCACGCCGCTAGGCCATACAAATGTCAATGGGAGGGAGCCAATTCAACTACTTCAAAATAATTAGTAGCTGATCAATGATTGAACCAATAGTTGAACCAACTTAGTCGGTTGAAGGCAAACATTTCCCATTTCTTAATGCTAGCATCTTCAACCTTGGGATCCCTTCGCATTCTTAAAGAAAAAAATGAACCTCACAATTATTATTTTATGGTAAACTTCGCAGCATTTCTAGATGTACTTTTTTGAAATCATTTGTAGTTGTACTTGGTACCATATAAGCAAACAACATCACCGGCGTCACTAGCTCCCCGCACCACCAAACGCCAAAAAGATATTCTCACCCGCCACCACTAAACCCCACGCCCATGTGGTACCATCTCCTCCCTATATTACCCCCCCCCCCCACTTCTCCCATAACTGATAACCCCGAGCCACTACCACACACAGTCAAGAAGCAAACATACACCATGCCGCCCACCCCCACC
>NC_057810.1:187940478-187943150 GCF_018294505.1 Triticum aestivum | reverse complement strand
CCACCACCCCCGCAGCTACCCGGCTCCAACGCCGCCGTGTCACCGGTGAATGCATGATTTGAACATTTTTCAAATACACAATAACATTTTTTCAAATACATGTTTGGAACAAGTTTTTTTCAAATACGTGTTAAACATTTTTCAAATACACACTGAAACACTATTTTGAATAACACAAAATATTCTTTTAAATATGCAGACATTTCTTTACATTGTATAACATCTGTTTAAATTACGTGAACCTATTTCTGGAAAGTGAACATTTTTTTAAAATGTTATCGAATGGTACACAATATTTTTTACACTACGTGAACATATTTTTACATTTTATAAACACAAGCATTCTTTTTTAAACACATGGATATTTTTCTAAGTGTCACAAACATTTTTTTTGAATGGCACAAAACATTTTACTAAATCACGGCAACATTTTTAGAAAATGTCACAAACGTCTTATCATAACGTGTGAACATTTTGATAAATTCTACATACATTTCTTTAAAATTTTATTACTATTTTTCTGGAATTACGTGAATATTTTTCTAAATTGTTATTATTATTTTGGAAAATAATAATTTAAAAAATGTGAGCTTGCGCTGGAGAGCCAGCGCTCCTCCCACGCTGGGCCGTCCCGTTTTGGGAGTGCGCCTGAGGCGAGCGCCACGTTCAGTGCAGCAAGCGAGAAATAGCAGCAGCCAGCCCATACATACGTGCAAGACCAGCCCAGGACCGTGATCAATGCAAGAAGTCCAACTGAACTAAACCGAACTGGGCCAAACGCCCAATCTAGAAGGGTAACATCGGCTGCGCTTATAGAACTGAAATTGCCATGAGGCTACGTAAAAATTGAGCACATTATTAGTCCCACCTCGCTTGCTCACTGGAGTTGAGCTCACTCTAATGGCTACTTATAGGGCGTCAGCTGCAGTGTTGGAGCTCAGGCAGCTGCGTGGTGAGCACAAAGTGAACTATTCTTTCGCCTTTTACTAAAGAATACCGTGTGCATGCGACATCAAGCAGCATACACTTATTTTTTGAAGGGTTCTCTCCTTTACAGGGGGGTCCCACAATTCAGACAACAAAATTTGGTTCCAACTACTAATCAGCTACTAATTATTTTGCAAGTAGTTGCATTGGCTCCCTCCCATTGACATTTGTATGGCTTGGCGGCGTGAATCTGAAGCTTTGCACGTGTCCCAAACTTTTAGTGCGGTTCAGTTGGCCTTCAACTGAATAATTCTATATGTATATTGCTTATTTATTCTGGTGTGGTTCAGTTCGCTGGTTCAAGACGAGCACGAAGTAGTGTTCGCTGCACGCGTTTTAGTTCATCGCTCGCTTTGCTGCAATCAAACAAGTTTGCCTTCGTTTTCTGAAGATGTTTGATTCCGAGCAACAAACCTACATGGGCAAGGCACATGGAATTTAGCCTGCTACGCACCTACGATATGAAGACAAAATCAATACCCAAAATCATTTATCTGCACGCCAGGAAAACCGCGGCAAAGCAAAGCGCTGGAAGTAGTTACCTGCAGCTGGATGGTGATCCGAAGTTGCGTGCGCAAATGGCGCGCCGGTTTGGCGGGATGGGACGAGGAGAAATCGGGACTGTGTACAGTACGTGAGCAGAGAGGGAGAGAAAAAGGAAAGAAGACTCAAGGGTTCAGAGGGAAGAAGAATACGAGTCAAACAAGAGGTTTCGAAGCACAGCTCGGATGGATGGCGTCGCATGCATATCCTCTGGCTCTGGCCCATACAGTACGTAGCTCGACGATAGATCAGGCCGATGACTGGGATCGGGCGCCGAAGGACAAGCCGGAAACGCTACTGCTGCTCTTGAGAAGAGGTGCAGTGCTACACGTTCAGATCTCCGTATGGTGCACAGTACACGTATTTTTGATTTTCTTTACTTTCAATCAAACGCAGTTGTTTACTTCCTCTTCTTTTTTACAGTAAAAATGCAGCTGTTTACTTAGCGACGTGAACTACATCGTTTACGTCCTTGTCACGCCTACCCGTTCTAAGCCAATACCAAAAAGATCACGCCTATCACGACACATCATCGTTTTATTTCCATCCCCCGTGATGCGTTAAAAACATGCAAATCTTGGCTGGTCGCAGCAAATTATTGAGAAAAAAACGCATCGGACGTACGCAGCATGTTAGCCAACGCTGCGGCACCACGAAAACACTTGCAGCATGGACGCAACATTGTCACCCATGCGTTTGTAGCAGAACACACACAAGATTGTATCAGGTCGAAGAAACATTTGCAACATAAAAAATCCGTAAATGTCAAAGAAACATCTGAAACACAATTTTTTTTTGTAAACTAGTAATCTTCATCTTTTCTTTTAGAACGTCATCACTGGATTGGGCTGGTCGGAGTCCCGTACGCATCATGTTGGGAGATATTGAATATATGGTTTGTACATGTCTATTGTATAGTCTGGCTCACCTCCTAGTCTTTGTATAGTTGAGGTTGTGGCCCACTTTGTACTTCATATATACGTGTGCTTTGCACCGATCAATACATCGTGAAGCATTGCCAAAACAATCATTTCCAACATGGTATCATACCTACGATCCTAACCCTAACCCGTGCCGCCGCCGCCGCCACCCGCCGTCGCCGCCACCTCGTGCCGCCGCCACCCGCCGTCGCCGCCACCTCG
>NC_057810.1:187939317-187940075 GCF_018294505.1 Triticum aestivum | reverse complement strand
CTACACGCCGCGCCGCCCTCTTCCCTGCCGCGCCGCCGCACCAGCGCCGCCGCACCACCCCTTTTGGCCATGGCCTCCCCCGGTTTCACCGGTACCTCCCGCAGCCGCCGCACCAACCCGTTCGAAGGTCCCGATTCCGTCGTCATCCGCGACCTCAACATCCTCGCCCGGGTTCCCGTCATCCTCGACCACCTCACCTCCACGTACTATGCCTGGAAGACGTACTTCTCCCTCGTGTTCCGTGAGTACAATCTCCGAGATCACATTGATGGCTCCGTGGACTCCCGCTTCCTGGAGGACGATGAGGAGTGGACGGCCATCGATGCCACTCTCATCCGTTGGTTCTACACCACCATCTCGAAGGATCTCTTCCACACGGTGGTCTCCGCCGACGATGACGCTCACGCCGTTTGGACCAAGCTCAACAGCCTCTTCACCGACAACGCGCTCCAACGCAAGGTCTTCTTGCACAGCGAGTTTTTTGGGTGCCAGCAGCTTGAGTCGTCTGTTGACGATTATTGCATGCGCCTCAAGAAGCTTGTTGACGAGCTCCGTAACCTCGGCGAGAAGGTCTCCGATGAGCTTCTCCTCAGCACCCTCATCGCCGGCTGAACGATGACTTCGGGAACGCCGCCTCCAACATCCCCCTCATCACCAACCCGACCTTCCCAAGATCGTCGCATACCTGAAGCTGGAGGAGCGGCGGATGCGGATGTCACGCACCCGGGCCACCCACACGGCCCTCACCGCCGGTACCC